>NC_048894.1:118488487-118788487 GCF_011077185.1 Oxyura jamaicensis | reverse complement strand
TTGCCTAAATGACGAAAGTTTCAAGTTGAATTTGGAACTGTGTTGTGCTTTCATGACTCTGGTAGAGGAAAACAGGCAAAATTAATGGCTGATCTTGAAATATAAAAGTGTTGTAATTTAGTAATGCAGAATATTTTGTTGCAGTTTTTGTTTTAATTCTTAACTTGCTGTTTTTTCTCTTTAGTAGCATAGAAAGAGTACTGCATAGGAATCTTCCAATAGCGTATTCACATTTGTAGGCATCGGTCTTCTCCCAGCCGCCACCGCCAAAGGGTGGATTGAGTCCAGCCAGAAAGTGTGTATCTATTTTCTGTTCAATATTAGTGTGCAGTCAGAGAGTGAATGTAAATTTGCAAATACCAGTTTTTAATTTTTTTTTTTATTGGAATGAACTTTTCAGTTGTGTTACATGGTGTGTTATGTCCTCCTAAGCAACAAGTTAGATGTTAATCATACTTTCTACACCTGGGTACTTGGTTAGGGACTTTTTGCCCACTGCCAAGATTTAAAGACAGGACTCTTAGGAGTGAAGTAAAAGCATATTGCTTACACCACTTTTACCTAATGCAATATATTCTATTCCCCAACCCCTAATAACCAAAAGAGGAAAAAAAAAAAAAAAAGAAAAAAAAAAAAACCTGTGATGCATGAAAGCAAACTAGATTTGCTGTAATTCAACAATAACTCGCTTTTCCTTGTCATTTTTGTACAAGGAATTAAAAAATAGAAATAAAATACATTAGTATCTCTCAAACAATAATGAGGATTCATACAAGGTTTTAAGTGGTTAAACTAAATATACTTCACAGAAACAAAAGTTGCTCCCATTTAAGGAGCTCATGCTCCGGATGTTTTATCAGTAGCTCCTACTTTTTTTTTTAATTCTAGGAGCAATATGCAGGTGTAGTTTTACTATTTTATACATATGTGTATTTAAATTTTATTACTGAAAGATAACATTTTTATAAATGTGTTTGTGTTCCAAAGGCATTAAAATAAGGATGTATTAATAAGGAAAATACCTTTTGAAATTCTACAAACTACTCCTAGATTTTGGGTTTAGGAGCATGTTATCTCAAAGTGGGCTTTTAGCTCTGCTTCATGACTGCTTCCTCTGGTTTCTATGAAACAGATCGCTTGCTTACTTACATCTTTAGTTGAATGATTTGTTCAATATTGCTTTTTTTTTTTTTTCGTCACCTTTATAAAGGAAAGAAAAACACAGGTGAACAGAGCACAAGGTGAATGCAACAGAATGTAATTCTGGTTTAAAATAGCAACCACAATGCATATAGGGAGACGTTGGCTTTACTCTCGGTCTTTTAAACCAATTAGGAGTGAAGATCAATGGACTTCATTCCTCTGGTGGTTCTGCCCTGCGTGGAGCTTCCCCTTGGCAGAGGGAACCTGCGAGCGCTCAGCATCTCACAGGCAGCTCTGGCAGCGGCTGCAGAATTGATGGGCAGCGCTCTTCCTCCTGGGCAGGGAATGTGCAGGCACCAGGAGCTTCAAAGCTGGAGTTTTGGGTATGGCATGGAGGAATTTGCTCGTTCAGGAGTCGCCAGTAAATTTAATCTCACCTGCCGCTGCCAGAAGCTCTGCCAGACTAGTTGCGGAAGGGATTTGATGTGGCACATCTAACATGCAACAAGAGGCAGTGCCACCTGCTTATCAGTCTCAGTTTCTGATTATAGACTTGATTAAAAAAAAAAAAAAAAAAAAAAAAAAACACATCACAACAAACACTCAGCCAACACCCAGTTCTTAGTACTTAGCCGGAGTCCTTACCACTTGGTTAGTGCCTTAATTTCCTGAGCAGGGGTTGACATTTCACTTCAGAGGTAGACGTACATTTCACTCGAGAAGTAGGGACCTCAGACAAGATATTGAACCTCATTCAGTCAGGGCTTCAGTCGGCCAAGTTAGCGTGCCGCTGAACGAGGATGTATGATTACGTGGAAGCAGGTTTGACAGTGTAAGCAATATTAACACCTTAGTGCTTTCGAGTAATGTTTAGGCAGAGTCGTTATTGGCCACTACTAAAATGTCAGTTTTTAAACCCTGTTTTCTAGGTTTCAAATTGATGCTTCGAGGGAGGGGGGAGGGCTGGCTGATCATGCACCACTCTTTGTGCAACTTCTAAACTTCTAGTAAGGTCTTTTTTTTTTTTTTCTTTAATATATATATTTTTGTGTACTTGTTGCTTGTGCTTTATTTAGTAGTAAATTGTGGAATAGAGTGATTTATTGTTAATTTGGCAGTAGCGGTTTTTAAAAACCATATACTGACTGAAACATGAGCCAGAGCTGATTGCTTTATTAAGCTAATAATGAATGTTAAGAGTACATATTTTCAGGATCATTTGCCTAGTGAGCTAAACATGTATTATAGGCCAATATTTTTTAAAATAAAGCTTGGTCAACCTCTATGTTACACATATTACAAGATATAGCACTTTCAAAAGAAAAACCTAAACCTTTTAAGAAAGTTTCTTACAGGTTATGCTTTTTATTATAAAACCTTTTATTATAATTTGTTTCAAGTGCCATTAGATTACATATATGTAGGCCTTTGGTATAATGCTTTGTGTACAAAATGGTAGACATTGTAATTTTAAACAGGTACATTTTTACAGTGTTTTCTTATCAATTTGCTATATTGCACAGAACCAGTGTGTCTTTCTTAAGGGTTTTACAATGGTTTTTACTAGGTTTACATGTTTCAAACTACACTGTCTTCTACTGCCATTTTGAATACCAGTCAAAAAAAAAAAAATTAGGAGTTTGTCCTCACCAATTGTAAACTGTGTCCTCTGGAGTCCTGGATGGTAAACTATTGCAGAAATACTTAACACACAGTATTTGATGCAGATTTTTTTTATCCTATGCTATCAACGCTATGCTGCTGTCTGAAGTTAACTTAGGGCCTGATCCTGCGTCCGTAACGTCAAGGGGAGCAGGATTGCATCCTTCGTTATGTCTGTCTCATACACTGGTTTAGCAGCTTACCCTGTATTCTTCTCGGTCTCTAGATACGCCTCTGAAATAAATGTACTTACCTGCTATGTAGTAAACAGTATAGACTTAGCTGCCCATCCTGCATCTTCCCAGTGTACAATTCAAACCCTAGCCTACTTAGCATGACACTCAACATGCAGATAACGCCACAGTAGCTCAAAATGTGTTTGGATAGTCCCAAAGCTTTTTATGTAATGAGGGTGTCTTACTTTGTTGGAAGGCAGTGTCTTTTGATAACAGTTATCTAGCCCTGGAAGCGACACAGAACTATTGCTAATCATATGTAAACACTTTTCAGTATAAGCTTCAGTGGTACAGTTGAACCAGAGTGAATGTTTATCTCCTCAGAAACACTCCTGCAATATTGTTATATTGGATCATGCTGCTAATGTAACTTGGGATACAACTCCTCTCATGGTGCTACAAACCTCCCTGTCTCATTCAGATGTATTTTTACCCATAGAAAAAAGGACTATACTAGACCTATAGTTGTATGATATATTTTTATACTGTGACTTAATTTGTCATTAATGAACTTTGTACAACACCACAATGTATTCATATGCACTTGCAAAAGTAAAATTTTGGACATGCAAATTTAAACGCTGACAAGCCCAGCTCTTGTTCACAAAAATAGATGACAATTAAAATTAAATGTGGGCTTTTTGTATGGTGTGGAGTGAAGAACACACTGTATATTACTAAAAGCCTTTGAATTTAGACAAAAACTGGGGAAAAAAAAGTATATTGGGGAATGATGGCACACCCAAACCTGACTCAGATTGCTGAAATTATATTTTTTAGCTAGTGGAAAAATTGTTTGGACTTGTATGCTAAAATGTTTTAATGATAAAAGTTTTGAGTCAAAAAATATAGAAAAAAAAGAACACAGAAAACCCTGCATTCCAGACTGAATTTGTATATGTTTCTTGCATTTAAAATTTGCTATCCTGTGATATGGGAAATCGAGTTGCTTATCATGTATATGTACTTTAAAATGTATTCACAAACTACTGTTGTATTTGTATAAAATATAGACAAAAAGATTGCATATATATTTTTGTGTATAAGCTCTGTAAAATAGCAATCACATTATGAAGCTGCAGCAGAACTTCATTTTAAACATTCACATCCAAAGAAACAGACTATTTATTGTCCACATACCCTGATTATAAAATATACCTTGCTGCTATTAAACAATAGTGCTGCAGCTTCTTGTGGCCTACAGTGTTATGTTTGCTGTACAAAAATATGTGAACTCCACAAAATATATCAATAAAATTACAGAATGGTTTTAGTTAATGAATACCTTATGCCTGGCATTTCAATAGATAATCTCGGTCTGCATGTTTGGGATTACAGTAAGTAATTTTAAATACATCCATTTTTGCTGGGTGTACTTATTCTGATCTAGCGAAGGTATAACTATTTCTGATTTATGACTGGTAAAATGTCAGTTTTTCAGAAAATCTTAAAGCATAAATATCTGCGTTTCATGATTTCACCAAGGAGCAGGCTGGATGATGCTACTGTGTCTGTGACAAGGCAGATCTGACTTGAAGGAAACTACTGTTTGCCATCAAATTGCGCTTTGAAATGCTGTCGGAAACCAGAAGGTGAGTTTGGGGTTTTCATGGTGGGACTGCTCGTGGGAGAAGCAGGCAAGTGATTCTCCATCACTTTGGATTAATGCAAGTAATTTGCTTTGATTGTTACAGTTTATACGGTAAACTGTAAGGGTGTGGCATGTATTACCAGCACAATATGTGGGTTGTCTCCCACATATTGTCTCCCTGAAATGCTTCCAGGAGAAACTTCATTGTTTTGATCCCACAGACCTCCTGTCTGCCCGTGACCTTGCTGTGGAAGCCTCACTGAGAAGCCTGACTAATGCACTGGGGGAAGAGGTACCATGAAACCAGACAAGCAGCCTACCCACAATTGCAGAAAGTTGCCTCTGTTCTTTTTCCATATAGCTGTTTCCCTAGCATGGACTGTTTGCCAGGAAAGTAAACGACTAGCATTTGCTATGTGCCTGTTTCAAATTCACATTTCATTGCTTTTCAGAATGTATTATCGGAAGTATCCTCAGCATTGTCTGTGTTTTCCTGCTCTTGGGTTCCTCTCTCTTCCGATTCTTTAATTTTTAGATTTCCTCCTGCACCCCCATCTGAGAGAAATGATCCTTACAGAGTCGTTGGCTTTATCCTTCACAGACGTTTCTTCTTCCTTGTGATCCCTACCTGTTTCATCTGAACTGACTTATGACTTCTGTGTCACAGGTTTCTAACTTGCTTGGGAGGATTGGCTGTGTTATGTTGAGAATCAAAAGCTGTACAGCTGCAGGATGAGGAGGCTCCTGTCTTCAACTGTGTATTATCCAGATTTGTTAGAAAGGTGTAGAAAGAAGGTGAAGACGTGATCCATAGTAGGCCACTGAAGCATTTAATACTCTTCAAAACCCCACCACTCCCCCAGAGAGAAAACCACCCAGTTGTCTCACTGTTGTAGATGGTGTCAGCCACCACCCCTGGATTAACATGTCCTCCTTCCAAACTGACACCCTCTAAAAACACTGATAAGTGAGATGTGCTAGACAAAATGGTGGAAGTTAAGGATTTTACGTTAGTGCTGAGGGGCTTTCAAGCTCTGTGAGTTATTTTCTTACCCTGCTTCTTCCTTTGGCAAGAAAAAGAATTATGCTTTGTTGAAAGGGACATTCAGAAAGATCACCAGAGCTGACACAGCCATCCATCCCTTCTTTCTCTCCTGTAACCACCTTTTTCCAAGCCTCACGTACAGAAAAATGGCCCTTCAGTACGCCCTGTATGTCTGGTCTCTCTGTCCTCCAGGAGTGGAAGAGAAAGACTGTGCTAGTCTCCCCCTTCACTTTTTTGTTTGTTTGTTTCTTTCTTTCTTTTTCTTTTTTTTTCTCAATCCTAGCAGGAACTGAGCAGCCACATGCTGTTGGCTTCTCTGCTTTTCAAATCAAAGCATTGTATTAAGTCAGATAGAAATTAAGTTTTCCAAAGTGGCACTTGCTGTAGTTGGCACAGCAAGGGTTTGCCATCGCAAACAGGCAGCAAGTCAGTCAGCAAGATAAGCTTGATTACAAAATTTAGTCTGTGCTTAAAAGTTTGAGATGTGTAGTAGGGGATTAGCTGCTGCTTATCGTTACTGGGTAGGGCCTCTGGCACAAAAACAGCAATGTTTTGTTACAATTTTTGGAACAACAGCGGAGATAAGTGATGCTGAGAATGGCAGACCACAGTAGTATGAAGTAACAAGTTCCTGCTCACGTGCTCTATCCCAGGTAATTCACTACAAACTTCTCCAGCTAATAATAAATACAATGTGTAACATCTTGTGCAGTATTTTATATGTATACATGTTTTTTTTGTTGTTGTAATGGCCTGCGTGTCTTCAAGAAATCAACATTTTCTGATAAATATTTTAAAAACATAATTAACAGTTGTGTTCTTCATTGTCGTTGTCATTCCGCAGCTTTGTCTCCTTCAGGGATGTTTGTGTCATAAAATCACCAGCTACAATGCTTGTTTGCCTCACAGCGGATTGCAAAGACATCAGCTAACAGCTGAGCTCTCTGAAAACAGGATTATAACGCATGCTGTGGTTGGTTTGAAAATCATTTGAATTGATGCTTTGCCCATGGCACTGATTTTCTCTGTCACACTGAACTACGCTGTACAAAGAAGAATGGTTTAGTGTCATTTTCATATAAATCAGCCAGATCCCTGCTTGATGGGTATAAAATAATGCAGAGTACCAGAATAGTGACAGTTTCTGAAAATCAGCATATTGCTTAAACTGTTGTATTTATACGTATACGCACACAAACGTGTGTGTGTGTGTACATGTATGTATGTATGTGTATGCATGTGTGGGGGGGTAGCCAATCAAACCTGGAAAAGTTGAGAAATTAGTTTTATTTTGTTCTGTTTTGCTTCAAAAAGTTTAAGCTTCTCTGTTTTTCAAGTCCAAAGTGAATCGTGCAGTTTGTAAAGGTATCTCCTAGTTAGCACGGCACTTGGTTTCCCAGGCAAGTTGGAAGAGTTTCTACCAAATACTTGATTAATCTATGAGAGACAGCAATTTATCTGCAGGGCACACAGACTCTCGTGAGGAAGGTGTTTGTCAGCTATCCTTGTGTAGCATTAGATACAACTTCAGTAGAAAAGTTGTGCAGGCTGTGCCTTTGAAATTAAGCTCACATCTGGCTTTTTGCCTTTTTATTAAATTGTTACACACATGGTCATGGGCAAATCCGTAAGTTCCCTCACAAGTGCTTACACTAAAGAAGAAAAAATGTAGGCTCTATATGGTTAAGGGGGCTTGCCATAAATGAGCAATTTAAAGCTCTAATGTAGGGATATCAAACACTAATGACAAGTAAGCCTAGACTAAACCCCTCAATTCACTGAAGTCTGTCCTCACCTAAGAATTGTCTCCTTTTTCAGTGCCTGGAGTGTTGTGCCAGTAAAGTACTACATTGGTGCCCGATAGCTTGTGTGCTTTGTTCGGCTTAGGCATATTTCTATTCAGCAGTATTTTTGCAAGAAGCTTCTGCTTATTCACTAACATGAAGCACAGAATATGTGCTTGCTTAAACTGTATGAACCTTTTTAATCAGGCAAGTTTTATGCCCTTTAACTTCTGGCAGCCGCTGACGATTCGCTGTGGCCCACCGGAGTAGGAGCCCGTCGATTCAGAGCCGTTGGATTTAGCTGCTCCTCCTGCCTCTGCCCCTCTGTGCAGCTCTCTGATGATGTGGGGGTTGCAGAGCCGCTGTGTTTGCTGTGGCCGGGTGTTTATTCCAGCCATGGAGCTGGGCATTACCTGTGGTCAGGGGGCTGTGTGAGCTGCTGGGGGAGACTGACCCTTTCATACGGCACATGAGCAGCGTTCATCCCTTGAATTCAAGACACTGATCCTAAGCACCACCATTAAATCTGCTGTGCCTGGGAAAGCAGCTATTACCAAGGGGTGAATAGCACTAACGTTATCCCCTAGGCCCTTTGCTGTGGGTGACTCATTTTGCTCATTGAGCACTGAGGCTGTTTGCTAGTCCCTAAGCTACAAGCCTCAATTACCACCACTGCTCTTTCTTGTCTCCCCATGACCCGGGAAGGCAGTTTGTCAGCATTGCTCCAGGGGCAAGACTGCAAAAATGCTCTTGGCCAATGTGGCTGAAAACACTGCAAAAGGGGCCTGCCGTATGATAGCACTAAACCTGCCAGGGTAGGCACCCGTCTTTGCATTGCCAGAAGCTGTTGCTACAGGTCAGAGCCTGTATTTCACACTCCATCCACTTCATACCTATGTTTAGATTCTCTTAGCTTGTCTCAAGGTGCTCTTCTGCAGTTGTGGTATTAATCCACAGCAGCAGGTCCCAAACTGTTCCCTCTGGTCCATTAGTGGTCAAGGATGTCAGGGTAAATCACTGTGAAGCCTCACCTGCCGTGCCAGTTCGGTTAACACCTCGGAGCTTTCTGCTAAGGAGAGCCTTTGCTTCATAGTTGAGCACAGAGTAATCATACTGGGAAGGGAAAAAAAAAAAAAAACTATCAAGCAACTGTTTGGCAATGTGTGTTTGAAACTTGATCTTATTATTTATAAACTGGGGTTAAACCTTTTTAAATGTTTATTATCGTGGCTCTAAAGATGCGCTGTAAAGTAGCATCACAGTTCTTGCAGATGTATTCTTGGCGTTTAGGTTTACCTCTGACTGCTTTAAGGAAAACTTGCTTGTATTTGCTTCTCCGAGGTGTCATGTGTCACACCAAAACAAGCATGCTCTAAATTACAAACTGGATTCTCTTCTGGCTTCTGCTTGCAGTCAAAAAAAATGGTTAATTGGTGGCCTACCTTCAGAGCAAGCTGTGTGTATGGACTGGCTTCAAATAATGATACTGCTTCCACCTGCGCAATTGATTGTATCAGAACTGCTTTCATGCAACTCAGAATATCTTTTGAGGTTGATGGGGTGTGACTGGAAGCAACATTTGGACTGTAAAATGCGAAACGAGTGAGAAAGAATGTAGGTTCATCACCAAACCCCAAACTGAGATCACAGAGACTGACAGCAAGTGGAAAAAAAGAAAACTTTGATTTAGAACCGGTAAAGAAAACTCTCAGAAGTCACTAAGACACAGGCTAAGGAACCATGACGCTTTCAGAGTAGGACTCTAATTTAAATACTTAGGAGGTAAATGTGTCTTCCTTCCCATGATCAGAAAGTAATTTAGGAGAAACACCGTGCTAGCTTTATGCTGTAACGCAGTTCTTAGCATCCACTGAACCCCAAGGCCTTGAAGGGTTTGGTGCATTGTACCCCAAACAAACGCACAAATAATAAAGCAGTGATCATGGAGAAGAATGTAGCTATATGCTCTTAAAATCTCTGAAATCAGTGCCGACCCCCGGTCCTTTTCATGGTTTAGAAAAAAAGGTGGCTGTTGAGAAGCACAGCAGTGATGCACCTCGATCAAAATCAAGCTCCGCTTTGCGAGAAGGGACCCGGGTATTTGGTACGTATCTGTTGTGGCCTGTGGCATCCGCACCAGCGCGTTAGACCGTGAGGCCCTCGGTGTCAGGGCTGCCGCCTGCTTTGCAGATCCTCAAACAGCGGTAGCAACTGACAGTGCTGGCAGACAAAGAGTTCTTGATACACAGCTGAAACGCAAGCGGGTGGACTCAGCGAGACCGCTGCTGTATTCCCTTCAGCTCGGCGCATGGATGAGGCTGGGCAGCTGTTGCGGCATCGGACGCCCAGGCGTGTTTTATTGGAGAATACGACACACGAGCCTGGCACGTAGCGGTCGCTGCCCTGGGTTGTTGCTGCTGTCACATCGCAGCCCTCAGGACACAGGCCGTGTGTTTCGGTGTTAATTTTAAAACTTCTCACTCTGTATTTGTTCTCAATGACACTTAAAGCAGCCAGAGCTCAGGCCGACAAGCACAGGTTCACACAGCTTCCCTTTTCCTCGCTGCGGGAATAGCAGTGAAATGGGAACGGCGTGCCTGAAGGCCTCCTTGGGTGCCTGTTGCAATGCCCTGGGTTTCCCTGGGGAAGGGTGGCAGGGAGGGAAGGGGGCTGCTTGCCCCCTGCAGCTCTGCTCCCCGGGCAGTTGTGCTGGAGCTGAACGGGGCTGTGAAGGACGTCCTGGGGTGACTGTGTCTCATGGGAAGCAGTGGGGCTGTGTCATCAATGGGAACACAGGAAAAGAAATTTTATTAAGAATAAAAGCTTGGTTGGTTTTAAATCTGTTTTAACTGCATTCACAGTGGAAGAAATTGGATGGCTCCCCGCCCCAGTCCTCAGCAGCCAGCTTCAGACAAGGCAGTCGGTTACAATAAGTCTGTTTCGACCCCAAAATGCCCCTCTTCCTGCTCAGAAATTCGGTGGGTTTCCAAAGAACAATACAACAACCTTGACATGAGAGGGGAGAAATAGAAAGGTTTCAGCAGAAAAGATGAAAACTACTGAAAAAGGACATGGGGTTTGAAAAAAATAAATGTGTGGAAGATCTGCCCTATTATTCCAAATGAGACTTCAAGCAATAAAATTTGGGAACAGTCCTAATACTAACCCTCAGTTTTATGAATATATATTTTGTTACCATGTTCTGAAACAACCAAAACCTCATATACCTATGCTCCTATAATTGCCTGCTAAACAGGTCCACTCGCGGACCCTTTGTCCACACCTCCTTCTGCCTCAACCAACTTCCCTTTAGGCTTCTCTGCAACCTCAATCTCGTGAAAAGAGATTGTGACAAGTGCACTTTTCCCATGAGAAGGCTGAAGTTCGTGACGAAATCATAGCAGAGATTGTCTCTCTGCTGTTTTTATGTATTATACAGCACAAAAGTCTGTGCCAGAATTAGAGGGCTTGGAAAATAAGCCTAAAAAATCCTCTCTCTCACCAGCGTAGACGGATCTGATTATTGCAGCTTTTTGTTGCCATCACAACTCACCTGCCTAGAATGCATTCCTGTGCGGATCCTAAGTGAAGACTTTTCATGCAAACATAAAATCACTGTGCTGCTTGGAAAAGGAGCGTAAAATTCCTGCTGTCTACATTGCTTACTTCGTGGAATGCTTAAAACAAGGCTAAAGCTCTGTGGGGCTTTGCCCCCACTGCCCCAAGGTGTCCCTGCACAGCTGATGTGCCATCACATCAACTGATGTGCCATCATCGTCACTGTAGCGGTGCCCCACCTCTGGCATCCCTAGCGTTGTTCTCTAACTCGGTAACAGCCCCTACGATGCATTAGCACCTATTTATCTAAATCTTCCCCAGCCAATCTGTTTCCCATTGCTGGGCGATAACCCAAGTTTTCCATTTGCATTCGTCTCTTGTCCAAGCTGGCTTCCCTGTGAACTGAGATAACAAATTCGAGTACCAGGGAAGATCTCACGCCTCATTCACTACAGGGTGATGCCTTTGACACCTTCTGGCTGAGCTGATCCAGAGTTCAAGCAGGGTCAGCTGTCTTTGGGACATTACATTTGCTTGTTTAGGTAAAGAGCTAAACCCTTCTCAAGGTGAAGGAGACCCCAGTTCTTGCAGATGTTCTGAGCACCCCTGAAACCTCCCCCCCTCAAAGCACCTGTGCTGCATCATACACAGGGGAGCAAAACGAAAGGAACAAAACACCTGGAAAATGCTGCAGGAGCTGTCTGCAAAGCCAGTGATGCCCAGAGGTAAACTCTGGGGAAAGAGGCACGACCTGTCTTTGAAATCTCATAGTAGGACCTGTATTGGCAAAGCTGACATCCAGATGAAGGTTTTGAAGGGTGAGGAGGTCCCAGATAGAGAACAAGTTTTCCAAAATACTTGTCTGCAAGAGCAGAAAGACACTTGCTGGGATATTCAAAAGCTTTTGGCTGTATAAGTCCCATAGGGATGCTGCGGTGCTTGGGCGGTACAGCAGGCACCAAACGCTAAGGCAATTAGTGTAAGCACTGTGAAAGTGTGAAAACATGGTGAAAAGAGCAAAAAGCTCCTCTGCAAAAAGCACTGGGACCAACAAAGCAAAATTAAGTTTGATTTCTGCCAGAACAGCTCTGTAAATTTAGTGATAACTTTACTACAGAGGATCTAGAGATAAAACACATCTTTCCAAACTGCACAGGGTGTGATAGGAAGACGAGCCCAAGCCCCTCTGTATAATGGTGGTTACTGTACCCCACGGATGGCACAGAGCACTTTCTGCCTTTATGGTGCTGTCAGGCTTGCTGCCCAGCGTGGGCACCTGTGAGCAGCCAAACCAGGCCCCTTGCTCCAGTCACATTTAAGTAACAGGTCTCTTTAAGCGCACTTTTAAACCTGGTTATGCCTGCATACGCTAATCAAATGCCTGCACTCACCTTCTCAGCTGCTTCCTCTGAGCGTGACTTTGAGCTGTTTAATGGAACTAGGTGATCTTTAAGGTCCCTTCCAACCCACCCCCCCCCCCCCCCCCAAAAAAAAAAAAAAAAAAAGTGATTCTGTGATGATTCTGTGATAATGCATCTGACGATGATCATTCTTGCCTGGAGCCCAGGGGAAACACATTCACCAGTCACTGGTTTACTTACTGCCAGGGTGTTTTGCTAGAGGCATTCAATGGACAGAACATCCTTCTTTTCTCCTGAGATTAGAAATTATGTGAAATACATGTGAGTTAATATATTTTAGTTTAAAATCCATACGCCGTGACTTTCTAGAGATTAACTTCAGGGTCAGAGAAGAATGTTTTCAGGTGAGCCTGATTGGGGTTCAGCTAGCTGTGACAGATGCATTTCATCTGGGGGTGGGAGGGGGAATTGTGGAGAGGATAAAAGAGGCTTTGGAAGGCAGTGTATGGTTCTTTCTCTCAGGGAAACTTTCCAGTCTTTGTCCAAGTAACTGCCTGCTGTGCCCTGCACTGTATTATGCCCTCACCTATTCCTCTTAATCACTTTCTTCCTTTGGAGCTCTCCCCGTCTGTGGACTTGAGGCCCTGCAGCAGCCCCCTAGTTATCCCTGGCAAAGAGGGGAAGGCGTTTCTGGGAGGAACCCCCTCGCCCAGGGTCCGCCGCCTGCCTCCGCGCCTGGCCTGGTGCTCCATCGACTGGGACCAGCTCTGCCTCCTGCAGCCCCTGGGCTCTGGGGGCTTTGGGTCTGTCTACAAAGCCACCTACCACGGTGCGACTGTGGCTGTGAAGCAGGTGAAGAAGAGCAGCAAAAACCGTCTGGCGTCACGGCAGAGCTTTTGGGCCGAGCTGAACGTCGCCTGGCTGCAGCACGAAAATGTGGTGCGCGTGGTGGCCGCCAGCACGTGTGCCCCTGCCAGCCAGAACAGCCTGGGCACCATCATCATGGAGTACGTGGGCAACATCACCCTGCACCACGTTATCTACGGCACCAGCAACGCGTGGAGGCAGGGGGAAGATGAGGAAGGAGGGTGCGGCAGGAAGGCCCTGAGCATGGAGGAGGCCGTGTGCTATTCCTGCGACATCGCCACGGGCCTGGCCTTTCTCCACGCGCAGGGCATCGTGCACCTGGACCTGAAGCCTGCGAACGTCTTCATCACGGAGCAGGGGGTGTGCAAGATTGGAGACTTTGGGTGCTCCCAGAAACTGGAGGATGGCTTGTCCCAGAGCCCCCACGTTTCCCAGCATGGGGGAACCTACACGCACCGTGCCCCGGAGCTCCTCAAGGGCGAGAGGGTGACCACCAAGGCGGACATCTACTCCTTTGCCATCACCCTCTGGCAGATGGCCATGCGGGAGCAGCCCTACCTGGGCGAGCGGCAGCACGTGCTCTACGCCGTGGTGGCCTACAACCTGCGCCCTTCTCTGGCTGCCGCCGTTTTCCACGAGTCGCCCATGGGCCGAAGGCTGCGGAGCATTATTAGCTGCTGCTGGAAGGCCAACGTGGAGCAGCGCCTCAGCGCTGCCCAGCTGCTGCCCAGCCTCAGGGCCCTTAAGGGGAGCCTCTAGAAAAACTGAAGATAACTCCTTTTTTTTATTGGCAGCTCGTCTTTCCCTCCACCTTCCCTCCAAACGTGGTGGGTCTAGCCCCTCTGTGATCTAAAGGCTTGGTTGCTCTTTTTATATTAAAAAAAAAAAAGTCACTTTGTTATAAGAAGATTATAAATAAAGACATTTAACTAAACTTTGGGTTTTTTTAAACCGTGGAGGGGAATAGAGAGGCAAGGATCAAGATATTGGTGGATATGACTTTTTCTGGTTGATCTCCGGTGTGCTGCTTCGTTTAGGGGAAAAAATGGGGAATGGGACAAGCAAAAGAAATAGTTTTGAAATACAAAAAAAAAAAAAAAAAAAAAAGAACTGCCTTGGGGAGGTTTTGTACCTAATGTTTTTTGTTGTTTCCAGTTATGAAATATGAGTGGTTCTTTAGACTAACTCAGTTTTTGTATTTAAACTTTTCTTCATAAATGAATGCAGAGTGTCAGTGTGTGTGGTTTTTTATTTTTTATTTTTTTCCTGTTCTTACAAGTAGCAATGTTGTTTCTGAAATGGATCATGTAAACTACTAGATCTTCCTGTTGACACAAGGGACCTTCTTGTCATTCTAAGACTCCTGAGCGTAAGTTGATAGACATACTAACAACCTGTGCTTTTATAAACTCTTGATGCTACCAGGTGTTTGTTGCAACTTGCTAGTTGGTATATCACAAACTGCAGTATCTGAAGTATTACAAGAACATCTTGTGTGGAATAGAAAGTTCCTACATCTTGGAGGTACAAGGGGAATTAAAAAAAAAAAAAAAAAGTAAGGGAGATGAACAGATACAAAAACCTCATAAACTGGAGGATGAGGGGAGAAATACGCTCCCTTCTTAATGCACAGGTCAGTACCAGATAAGATACTGAAAGTAGTGAAAAGCAAGATTGTTTAAAGCAGCAACAATGATACTTTGCCAGTGCTTAAAGTGTACACCATTGAACAATTCTCTGCTCATGACTGCACTGTTTATGTCTTATCTACTGTCTTTCCTAGTCTGGTTGTAACACGTCTGGGAGAGGAAGTGCTCTAGGCAATGCTAGAGACAGAGATCTCAGACCCTTGATTTATCAAAACTAATAATTATAGATCAGTCTAGATCTCAACCCTTGTGTGGAACTATGAAGATCTGGCTGCTCTAGCTAATGTTGTCATTCTACTCTAAAACTCTGCTTCTTTTTAAGACAGAAGAGCAAGAGTGATGTCTCGGTCAAATTGTTTTTCTTCTTTCCCCTTCCTCCCCCTTGCTTCCATTCTGGAAAAAAAATCCCAAAGGAATTGAGCCAGTTTCCTGGTTTCTGACACACATCTGTTCTCAGCTCCGTGAAATCCTGGAAATGAGCAACTATGTGAATTTGAGATGATTCTGTAGGTCTTTACAGTATTTGGGTTGTTCATTCATTGAAATTAATGTTTTATAAAGCATATCTAAGCTTAACTGTTTCTTGCTCTTCTGTCCCTCTTTACTGGAACTATAAAATGCCTGCCAGAATTGAGAAAAAATAAGGTAAATGTTGGAATAACATTCCTTTGTGTTTTCTTTGTCAAAATGATTATGCTATAAAACCAGAACTTGTTTTTCATGTTGCATAACTTTTTTTTAAATAAGCAATAAATCTTACAAGTTATCATAATAAGCCAGGTACCTTTTAAAATGATTAGCTGAGGGCACATAAGATAAACTGTCAGATAAAGCCATTGGCACGCCTTGTGTTAATATCAAACCTTAGAGGTTTTTCTCCAGTCTTCAAAAGAATACCATTAAAAAAAAAAAAAAAAAAAAAAAGTTTTTAGTGGTTCCTAGATGCTTATACACATTGTTTATTTTGCCAGTTGACATAGTATGTTGAATAAACTGCTAGGAACTTGGTATTTTGTGCTTAATGATACCATTGAGTCTGTGAAAAACCCAGTGCCCTTCAAATTGTCTTTTATACTTGGCAGAAGAATATCAGATGGCCAAGACCCACTCTTGAACCATAATCAGCAGTGCAGATGTCTCTGTCAATTTTACTGGATTCTTTTTCCAAGCTGGAGTGATAACTCTGCGAGGTATTCAAGATGTGGGAATATCGGAAGCTCCTGTCATAACAATGTTCTCTTTTTTAATAGGCTTCACTCAGAAGGAATTGTATTCCTTCTGTCACTGTCAAAACATGCAGAGAGAGGCATAGAGAAGCCAAAGTCCATCTCAAGCTGAATCTGGCAAGGGCTTGAAGAGCAACAGGAATGGTTTTTACAGGCATATCAGTAGCAAAAGGAAGACCAGGTCAAATCTGGGCCCAATGATGAGTGGGGCAAGGGAGCTGGTGACAAAAATTATGGAGAAGGCCAAGGTACTAATCTGTTTCTTCAACTCAATCTTTAATGGTACGATAAGCATTCAGGAATCTTGGGCCCATTGAGACCAATGGGAAGTCTGGAGCAAGGATGACTTACCCTTGGTAGAGGAAGGAAGAGGTCAGGGAACATCCAAACAAACAGGACATACACAAATTCATGGGACCTGGTGGAGTGCACCCACAGATGCTGAGAGACCTGGCTGATGTCACTGTGAGGCCATGGTAATATCTGAAAGTTGCGGTAAGTGAGGGAAGCTTCCGAGTGCTGGAAGAAGGCAAATGTCAGCACTATCTGCAAGATCATCAGAAAGGAGGATCTGGGAAACTACAAGGCAGTCAATCCCACCTCAGTCCCTTGGAAAGTGGTGGAACGAATAACCCTGGAAATTATTCCAAAACCATGAAGGACAAGAAGGTAATTGGGTGTAGTCAGCATGGATTTATGAAGGGGAAATCATGCTTGGCCAACCTGGTAGGCTTCTCTGATGACATTATGGGCTTGTTAAACAAGGGGAGAGCAGTGGTTGTCACTTATCTTGACTTCAGAGAGGCTGTTTACACTGTTTCCCATTACATCCTTAGGTAAACTGATGAAGTCCAGCTGGGGGTCGGTCATCAGTGGTGCACCCCAAGCATCAATATCAGGGCCAGTACAGTTGAATGTCTCTGTTAAAGACCTGGATGATGGGACAGAGGGCACCATCAGCAGGTTTGCAGGTGATGCCGAATTGGTTGGAGTGGTTGATACGCCAGATGGCTGTGCTGTTACTCAGCGGGACCTTACCAGGCTGGAGAAATCTGCTGATGGCAATCCGTGCCAGGACCTGCAAGGCCTGGCAAGCGGGGCAGGAGAACCCCAGGCACCCGTAGTGGGAGCCAGGGGGCTGGAAAGCAGGTCTGTAGGACAGGCCCCGGAGCTGCTGTCAGGCCCCGAGCTGACCGTGAGCCAGCGATGCGCCCTGGTGGCAGAGGCGGCCAACAGCAGCCAAGCGCCTTAACTCCAGGACTCCCCTGGAGCAAGGAGGGCATGGGGGGACTGGAAGGAGCCCAGCAAGGGGCGGCTGAGATGGACGAGGGGTTGGGAAAGGGCCTGGGGGGGTTCTGGGACTGCTCAGCCCAAAAAAGAGAGGGTTCGGAGGGGTTCACCTGCTTGTGTAAAGGCTTGGGAGGGAGTAAAGGTGGAGCCAGGCTCTTCTCAGCAGCGCCCAGTGACAGGGCAAGAGGCACAAGCTGAAATACAGAAAACTTCATGTAAAATTAAGCAAAATGTTTTTACTGTGAGGATGGTCAAACACTGGAATGGGTCACCCAGAGAGGCTGGGGAGTCAACCAGGGAGATGTTCAGACCACACGGATGTGGCACTGAGCAGGAGGGTGGGATAGGCAATCCCTGGAGGTCCCTTCCAACCTCAATACGTCTGTGATGATAATAATGCTTAGAGATGCCTGAGCTCCTGAGTCCTCCTACAAAAATATTTCTAGCATAAACCTATACTCTGTTTCCTCCAGGGACAACATAAATGCAAGGAACATTTTGACTCTTTGCAATGGTGTTTTTGTCTTGGGGGTCGGGTTGGAATTTTGTGCTTTTTTTTTTTTTTTTTTTTTTTTCTTCTCTTCACACTCCTACATCAGTAGATATACCAGAAAGTCTTGGCAGATTTCTCATTCTTTATATTCTGAAAATTATGAATTATTAAATATTATGAGTTATGAATTGTTAGTTCATTTTTTCCCTGAATTATGAATTATTAACTTTTTGTTAATTCCTTGAAGATTTCTTTCCATCGGTTCTTATATTCTTATATTTAATCCACTGGAGTCTTATCCTCTGTTTTCTTCATTTCAAGCTTCAGGTTTCTAAAGATGTGTTCTTGCTCCTAAAGCTGGCATAAAAGCCAATGAGTGGAGCTGCACATTGCACTTTGCTCTCTCACACTTGCACACCTCCGTATAAAATGCCAGCAGAGTGCTGTTTCAGATGCTTGTGCTACATCTCCTGTAGCATTCTGTTCATCTGAATTTTTCCCTAAGCTGATTTTTTTCTTTCTTTCCTTCCCCGTAGGTAGGTATGCAACACATGATGTTCCACATGTTTAGTAAGTCACAGTTACAAGTCAAGCTAAACTTTAAGGGATACAAACTTTAGGGATATCTCATCCCTCATTTGTTCTCCTTGTTCCTGAAACTGATCACCTGCAGCTTATCAACCATAACAAAGGTTTTATTAAAGGCCTGGAGAAAGTACCACAACCAGGTAACTGGAGTTTACCAACATCTTTCTATACTTTCTGAGCATGAAATACTCATGAAGTCAGTGCACAGCTCATTTGTCCATTTCCAGTTTGGGTTGCAGAGGTCAAAGGAGGGAGGAATTTTTTTATTACTGCTTGTGATGTTAGCAGAGTGTTGATATCAGTGTCACCCTGCCCTGATGTAAAATATAAAAAGGAACATTGCTATTTCTATCTGTGGACTAAATGCCTCAGCAGACTATATATAAAGGTATAATGAGCTTGAAAGGCTGAACTACCATTCTCGTCCTGATCGCCTCTAAGTTCTAGCAAACTGGGAAGATTGGGACCCAGCACTGCACAGGTTCAGACAGCGCAGGATCACTGGCACTGTAGCGCATCCAGGGGCTGTGCCCTCCAGCCTCCTGCCAGCCAGGTACACCCTGTTTGGTTTAGCATAGATCTCCTCAAACAAGAGTGACCACATCATCCTGACTGTGACTAGGAAGGAACAAAGCCTTGGTTGTCCTGATGGGTAAGTATCAGGTGTCTCATGTCATACCATCAACTAAGTTGCACAGTGTGATAACCAATTTCTGGGAAGAATGGGAAAGAAGGAAAAAATAAAAATAAAAAAGTGTAATTTTACTATTCTGTATTACTTTTATCTTACGGTCTCTATAAGCTATTGCTGAAGGTTTAACACCTTTAGTTTCCAAGTAGAAATATCTACAGATATCTCATAACCAGGTTGTTGTTGTTGTTTGTAAAGGCATAAACTGCAATTCCTATAGTACTCTTTCTGGGCAGTGTGGGAGCACTGTTAGACAAATTTGCTAATTAAGCAGACAATGGTTATCTATTTCACTGTTACATAGCTTCTGGCTTCCCATCAGCAGGGAGCCCCTGTAGCCCCGCTCTTGGCGTGTTCTGTTGTTTGGTTCTCTTTCCTTAGAGGCTTCTTCTGCATCCACTTATTTCATATATATATATATATATATATATATATATATATTTTCCACTCTGACACTGTATCTCAACGCAGAAAGCAAGAGGCAACAATATTATCTTACTGTGATAAAAGTAGTATATAATTTGGGGGTGGAGACATCACCAGTACAGGATGGGAGGAAGCATAAAGATTTTTGGGTTGCTTCTGTAATGGTAAGAAAATTTGTTCTTTTCATAAATTCTGGACCTTTCTGAGGTGGACTGCATTTCATATCATTTACCACAGACTCTAAATGCAAATAATTTCAGCAATCACAATCCAGAGTTATTTTTATACTCCTTATTTTTACCTACATGTATTTTATGATTATAATCTAAACACAGGCATCTAGTTTTATTCTCTGCAGCAAAGCAAAGAAAAAATGTTTTACAGAATACCACAAATATTTGTAAAATCAGTGCAGGCATAAGTGGATGCTCAATATTTGTATTGGGGTGTGTTTTTTTTTGTTTTTGCATTATTAGCATCTGTGTTTATGAATGCCCGGACTAGAACAAAGATAAAAATAGGGGTAAAAAACTAATGATTACTTTTAATGTTAGCTATATGTTGAATATTTTACTTATACTTTTAGTCATTCATCTGCTGCAAATATCTCATACCGTGTTCAAAGAACCTCTTTCTATGCTTCACTTAACCCAGCTGCCAAATATTTGTCTGCCTGTCAAACGAACAGCCTTTAAACCAGTTAAAGAAAGAAAATGGAGCAGCAACAACAAAAGTCTACTGGCTTCTGTCCCAGTACGCCGTCAGCTCAGGATGCCGTGGGACAATTTGATAGTAGAGGCACCATCCGACCTGGATTTGTCGGCGCACGAGGCTGAGTTGTTGCGCTCCCTACCCAGCCTGGCGTTCAATAGCCCGAGTGTTCGGCAGAGCAGGGAGGTGACTGCATTTGCCTTTGCAGGGCACCTGGGATAATAGAGTAATTCATAACTTAATAAATATTCTACTGCACATGTGCCAGGCTACAAAGAGCAAAGTCGGCTGCGTATTGGAAATGTAAATGTCCAGCCCTTTTTAAGTTATTCCCCCCCAAAAGGGGCGGAAGGAAAAGCCAGTTTTATTTTCAGGCCATGTGTTTTGCTCAGCCACTTCAAAAATGGTGTCAGAGTTTTGATTCACATATGCCACCAGTGAGACTGGCCCCAGAGACCAGAATGGAAAGTTGCACCTTAACGGCGGTATTAAAAAAGCTGAGTGTTCACGTGGGAATCCCCACACCGGGGAGGCTGTGTTTTTTTAATAGTAGTTAATAGTATATATTGTGTAATACAATAAGTTTAGACAGATAGCTATCATATACTTTGGCCACAACCTTGTTTCTCTTATCCAACAGTTTCATTAAGGGGATTTGCAGACAGCACAAAAGCCACACACAGCTTTTAAAGGACTGTGTTACTGTGTTGACAGGTCACCTGAATTTCTCTTTGCATATAAAGCAACAGAACCTCTCCAGACACTTAAAGTTGTACACCCTTGTATAGCTTTTGGAAATTAAATTATTAGATTAGATTTAAAGGGAAAAAATGGATGTTTTTCATTTTTAACATCTCCATGTCAGAGGCTGATGTTCAGAGGCAAACAATTTATTTATTTTTTTTTGTTGTTGTTCATCTTGAATGTTTCTGTATAGTGTATCTTATTTTATAAAGTTGTGTGTTGAATTACGAACTTTGCTTGGAAAAATGTGCCCTAACCATAAAAATCAGCATTACTTGAAAAAATCATAGCAAGGGTAGCATGGAAGAGCCATTTTTGTGTGGGGAGACAAGGGGTGGCTGGAGGAGGCAATGAGGCAAACCCCAAAAAAGGCAGCAGTTTGCTGCAAGTTTTTCAATCAGTGACATTCCCGCTGAAGAATCATCTTATGATGGTGTTTGAATTTCTGTCCTGTATGCTAGAGGTACCTGCTCACTGGGCTGTCAGTGAAAGAAAATAAGTTTATTTTATATACTTTATAATACATTATATACATAATGATTTTAATGGTAAAAAGCTCAATTTTCCATATCAAAGGTTTTTTTTTTTGTTTGTTTGTTTTGTTTTGTTTTTTGTTTTGTTTTGTTTTTCTTCTTCCAGGAAATGGGAAAAGCAGTCCCTAGGCATTAGCATATACATTTGTGCCAGCCAGAACAAAGTGACTCGCTCTACCTCACACCAGGAATATTTCACAAGAGTGTATTTGAAGCAGTTCTTCCTCTGAACACATCAGGGACTCTCAGAAAGGAAATGTACCTGCTGCAAGTTTGTGGAAAAGGGGCCATTGATAGAACAAAGTACAGGCAGGGTGGTCCCAGAAACATCTCCAAACAGACAAAAACATTGAAAGATGATGTTGTAATATAAGTATTTTTTACTGAAAAGAAAAACACGAGATCATAAAGCTGAAAAAACTACAGCTATTGATATTTATTTTTTTCAGGGGGCATCGCTACCATACTCAAAAACACCTTCTATGTATACTACAGAAATTAACTTTACCTGCCTAAAAATTGGATGTACTTGACCACAACATTCTTTTGTCCTAATGCTATTTTTACCTCAGTTTTAAACAAGTAGGTAATCCTGCTCCCCCTGGAAAACCTGTCGCTAGAGTTTTCACTGTGCATGGAGGTGGGGATGTTTCGGATGGAAGGGTGATCATGTGCACTCAAGCATAGTTGCTCTTACTACAATTTAAGTGATTGTTGCAGGGGGAAATGTATTTTCTACTTTATAGGACTTTCATAATACATTTCCTGGGATAATAAAGAAGCACTATTCTGTATTTGTAACAGTGATGTTTTACAGGCGGGTGTGAAAGGAAACATACAAGCCATGTTCTCATTACAAGTCAAATAGGAACTTCTGCTGTGTATTTAGGTCAAAGACAAGCTTTAATAGACTTACCTTACTCTCGTGTAACTTCTAAACAGGATGGTCGAGTCTTCTGTGAAACGACATTAGAAACTCTACAGTTGTTGTTCCTGCCCCCCAACCACAACCTCATAATTTCCAAGTAGTAGGCTGCAGCTGCCGCTTTGCCACGTTAGCTTTATAAGAAGTTAGCAAGACCTTTGAAACCCAAACTTCTTAATATTTGATGCCTCTTGGATCGCTTTCATGTTACAGCGTGGATCTGACCAGCTGTTCTGAACAATCAGTGTAATGATTTCCTCGGCAGCTATTAATTCCTGTTGCTAAAGCACATCTTTAACACCAAAGGTATCTCATTTAGTTCCAGGTTCTAAGTTTTATGTTATTCCTCCTTCTGTCGGTTTTTGAATAATTATACTTCACGACTTCATGCAGGGTCAGGTCACAACAGGGGACGCATTACTGAAATTGGCTTTGGTTTTCCTTTACAGACGTCAGGGTTGGGACGGGCAGCTCTTCACAAGTCACACAGAAGTCAGTCTGACACTGGGATGTAATCTAAATAAGACTACGTGATGCAACAAATCTCCTTCTCTAATAGTCCTGGACAATCATGATGCCAAATCCCTCCTTGCTCTATATCCCCTCTTCATCTCTAGCAAGCACTTCTTAAATTTTTCCAGTGCTTGCAAACATTCATCATCTGAAAAACAGATGATTCAGGAATATCTCAAGGAGGAAAGTATCCTTGAAGGAATAAAGAAGAATTTCTGGAAAAAAAGAAAAGAAAAAAACAAATGTGATGCAGTGATGCATTCTATGTCAAGAGGCTATCCCATCAGTCATAAGGCAGTGTGAGGTCCGAATCATTCCTGAAATTATCCTTGCTCCATGACAGAGGCAGCACAAGCACTGTGAAACTATTCCCTTCTACTCTGTCTCACTAAAGAATTAGATTAAACTGGTCTTTCAGAGGAAAAAAAAAAAAATATGTGATCAGTGGTTTCATAATAGGTCTGTAAATGAGCAGAATGTGCGTACCGCATGTATTGCTAAGCATAATTACTGCAGACATACCAACCTTTTCTTCCTCGGGGACAGGCACCCAGCCTTGCAAACACCCTGCTGCTGGTAGCATGCCACAGTCTTCACAGGAGCCAGACCCTGGAGAGAAAGACAACTCCTAAAGCCTGTGTTAGCCCAAAATGCATTGTGAGAGTTTGTACAGCCAGTGCGTGCTGCTGACCCCTCGATGCTCTGAGCACGGGGTCTGCAGAGAAGCCAGCGAGGTGAGTGTAGCAGCCATCACCTGGCCTGGAAGCCGCTTCCAGTTGCTAGAACAGCTTGCTGTGCTCAGACACGTGGATATTGGGGAAATGGATGCAGCTTTTCAACACAATACAACTATTGCATCTTCTTTAAGTATTTTTTTTTTCACAGTAAATCACCAATCATGACAAAAGTGCCGAGTGGTACTGCCTGAAGTGGCAAAAACGGGATTGGAGAGGTAGTTTGGAATACATTTGTTTGTACTTGGTTCACCTTTCCACACATGAGGTCTTCCCAGGTGATTTCTAAAATGGAAACTGTGTGCAGAAATACAAGTTTTTGTTTGTGTGCCCACTCGATCTGCTTTTACTGGGCTGACGCTGGGGGCTTTCTGCACAGGAATGGCACGCCCCCCCCCTCGGTAGCGTGGCCTTGATCCCGACAGGCGGTAGGAATGCGAGTGTAAATGGTGCGTGCGAGCTAATGCCCAAACCTGACTGTTCTCAGAGGGTGTTTGCCCAAAAGCTGATAATGCTAAGAGGAAACTAACAACAACAAAGTTTGCTCAATACAACGATCACACAGATTAAACAGAAAAAGCCTTTTAGGGAAAGGAGGTAGCCTGAAAAGAGGTGTCCTCCCCATAGCACTCAGCAAGCAGCTGCCACGCACAAGGGGACCCTCAGCAAGAGGCCACCAGCCGGGATCCCCCTCTCTGGGGAGCAGGTGGGAAGCCGGGGTACATTTTTGGCAGTATGTGGGGTGGCTGCACGGGAATGTGTGCCCACATCTCCAGCTAGCATTTAGGAACAGGGGGACCTGCACTCCCCAGAGTGGGAAGTAAACCACACTTCAGGCAAGGGGCTGGGAGGCGCACATGGAGGTGCGTGAATGTGTAGGTGGGATTAGAATCTGGGGAATTTGGCACAGCAGGATATTTAGGAAATTTGTAGGTGCTTGTTAGCATTTTGTAAGCATCCAGTATTGTGGTTTCTGTTGTCCTGCTGACACTCATCTACAATACATAGTTCACCGATTACTGACAAATTACATGTACTGTCTATCTTCTTTCAATCCTGAGTGTTCCAAGGTATGTTGCAGTGATGTACCAGATTAAGCATCAAAAGAAATGCTGCAGCATATTAGCTGTTAACTACTTTTCTTACTATAATTCGTGTCAGAAGAACAAGGCAACAGGCTCCAACCAGGTCAATGATACTAGTAGCCAACTGTATTACCTGTCAGTAGTAAAATACATATATGCAAGGAAAGAGCTTGTGTGGACTATGAAGATTGTGCTGCCCATTTGAAAAAGTCTATTTATCATCAATATTTGTGGCTACATTTATCCACTATATAGGACTCCCTCAAAGCACTATTGCTCTTTTTCTGAGTCATGGATCTAGTTCACTTTCTCCTCAATTACATAATAAATTAAAGAAAGCCTAATATGTTGAAAAAAAATATATTTTTATATGGTGGAAGTGGGACCAAAAAAAAATTAAAAATTTGAATGGACAGGCTAGGTGCAGTATTAGAATTCCAGCTATGGACCGGTGCTGATGCATTCTGTCCATCTGCCACCTGCAAAGTACGTTAAACCACCAAATAGCTTCCCAGCTACACAAGTCAGTCTTCAGAGAGGGTCTGCTTTCAGATCTGGCAGGTTTTCTGGAAGAGCTTCAACAGCTGAGGTAGCTGTGGACAGAGTAAATACAGATACTCAGAATCTACAGATGGATATTAGCAGGTTCTACCTAAGTGCTGGGCAAAGAACTTGTCGGAGATTGCTGAGATATGAGACAATTGAATAACTTCAAGTCAACACGAGAGGATCTGCAGACACTTGCAACTTGCAATTAAGCCCAAGCAAATGCAGAAGCCTTTCCGAAAATGCTTGAAAATAGCTTTTATTGGATTGCTGCTGACTGGTTTAAATACTCCAGTGCCTACTGATGATTTCCTGAGAAGCCTGGACTATGATCCTGCTTCACAGGTATTTTATGACCAGAAGTTCACATAAAATCTCAGTTTTCAAAGAACTCCGAGAAGGAAGTAATTTTCAAAGTAAATGGGAACGTATTTCGGCAGTATGTTCACCACCATTGAAAGCAAAGACTACAGGCTTAACCTGGCGTAACCCTGGCCCCACTTCCAGTGGGATGCCAGCATTAAATAATCGCTATCAAAAACGACAAAGCAAATTTAAGGAAGCTACCGTGAGCCCTGTCCTAATCGTTCACAAGCCTTCACTTCAGGACTGGTTGCTTCAGAAGATGCCGAGTGCCAGCAAGCACATGCTCATTCAGTTAGTCCTTCATCCACGTAGGTAGGCGCATACCAGAATCTGCTCTTGATTTATTACCACCCCAGCATTAGGTGGAACCTAGGAGATCTCAAAGATCTGTTTTGTCACATGAGCAAAGGAGGACAGAAAAGGTTAGACTGACAATAGACTTAATGGATTTAGATTTGTAGAATATTGGAATATTTTTTGGATAATTTGGATGATAGCCTCAGCCACAGGGAAAAAAAGTCTTCCCAGGCAAAACTTAGCAAGATTAAATTCAATGGCAATAAATAGATAAAGAATCCGACAAGCATTCATTTATTACAAAGTAAAGATGTTCAAGCTAAAATGAAGCAAAGGACCACAAATGATTACAAGAACCTAACTCCCAACACATACATAGTTTATTAACAAGAGGAACTGGGTAAGCAATCTGGAAGCATAAATTGCATCTAATTGGTTTTACTATAATCTGGTGGAAAATACATGGATAACAAAATATTCAGATCACTGCTCAGGCTATTTCTGAAGGACAAGCTGGCCAAAGGAAAAAACAGTAATCTATATATTAAAGGCAAACAAAAAAGAAAATGTCATGAATGGACATACGAGAATATTCTGAGCGACAAATCATGAAATTAGGTAATAAGTAGTTTTTGCTACAGGCTATTTGGTCACGTCAAAAAGATGGTTTGCTTCTTAATCTTCTACCTTCTTAGTTACGTGACATAAGGAAAGCACTCTTGGAAACTTCACCTAAAAAGCATATTGCCATCACCATATTTATTACATCAACAAACGCTGAATTTCATAGCTAAACTGAAGTTGGCACTAGCTGAGAGAAAAACCTGTATTAAAAGCAGTATGTAACCAAAGGGAAGACAGACATAATACAAAATATGAATTACATGTAAAAGCTGTAGAATATTCAGAAGGTAAGCTAAAGTTACATTGACAACGGATATTTACCCATGCGAAGAGCAGGAAGGAGTAATTAAAAAATAAATAAATAAAACACATTTCAGAGAAAGCAGAAAGTTTGGATAAATTTCTGTTCTAGATATTTGGCAAAACCCAACATATTACTATCAGAAAATTCTAACAATAACTAAGGAAAGCCTTAAACATAGGAGCTAAAGTAAGGCGTTTTTTAAATCAGCAGCTCCAGATAGCTAGAATCCAAGAATTTTAAGAGCTGGCAAAGGAGACTTGTGTGCTGTTAATGTGGATTTTCCATAAGCTTTGAGAAATCTGGGGAAGCTCAGAAAAAAAATCTCACAGAAAGCTGAGGTGGTGCCAATATTGGAAAAACGTAAGAAAAGAACAAAATCAGGAATTTACTGTCAACCTTGCATTAATCCTGGGGGGAAAAAAATAAAAGAACAACTGAATCCTTGGTAGAGGAACAAGAAATAAATGACAACACTTAAATAACACAGACCAAATATATGAAACACATCTTTTGACTTTATTTCTCTTACTATTAGAGCGTATGTTTGGTAGACAACAGGAACAGTGTTGACCTAACATATTTATACATGGACTTACTCAGTACAACACTGAGAAACTGGCTTAGTTGTGGACATAAGATTCAATGTAAGTAAATAAAATTTAAGTTTACAGGTGTGTGTCATCAATGAGGAATCGGACAGATGTCTTTCTAATTGAATCCCATTGGAATTAGTTCTTGGCACCAAGCTACTGAACATTTTATTGGGAAATGAAGTTTACTAACAATATTCACAAAAGCTCCAAATAAATAGTGTGTAGCAAGACAGCTGTTTTGGAATCATCTGTATTACTGGAAAAATCAAGTGCTTTAGCATGATCGGTGTGAGGTTATGTATTTAAGAATGATGAATATAAATCACTTTTAGAATGGAAAACTTCCTCAGGAGGTAGTTGGAACAGCTGATAACAGCGTAAACATGGATTCCTTATGCATAATTGAGTTCAAAGTTGTTAATGTAATTGTTAATCGGATCAGAAAACAAACTACCAGAAACAAAAGCTGCTTTCGCTGCAGGGAGGAAGAGGCCAGAGAAATAGGACTATCACCAAACAGATTTTCCAAGTATGGATTGCGATTGGCAAAGGAAGTTGTAACAGGATGACTACTTCTGTATTCATGTTTATTGAAGCTGCTTTATCAGAATACACCATCAAATTCAGAAACAATGCATTAGCAAATGAGAGACTACAAACTGTAAGTCCAAGTGATCCAACGGCAAAACAAATCCAAAACTGAACGATGCAGTAATTGGCATATAAAAGTTATGCATCTCATGTGAAATTTAAGGACCATATGAAGACCCATGAAGTATTTAATCACGGAAAAGAATATATTAATAGTAGTGTGACAGCTGAAACAAAATTCAGATTAAAACACCAGGCAGGCTTTTTTGAACAGATGTACTAAGTACTGAGCTTCCAAAGGTGGCAGTAATTGTGCTAACGTTATGCACATCTGTGATTACTGGACAATATACCCACAACCAGAATCGATATACTATTTTTAAAAGCTAAGTGCAATGATCTTACTATCACCCATTGTTTCTTAAGTTACGACACCCGTTACTCCATCAGGTAAGTGGCAATGCAAGCAGGATGGGCATACTTCGAGCAAAAAGCTTTGCGGCTGGCACTTGTCGACGTCCAGGCCACACCGAGTGCTCCCGTGAGGAAAACGTCCCCCCGAAGCAGGACCTGAAGGAGGGGAGTTCAATAAGCAAAATTAATCGAAGTTCCTGGGCCCGGGAGGGAATGAAAGCAGGATTTTTGCTTAACACCGCTTAAAGCTTCAGCTGTCGCGTCTCCCCTGCGGCAGCAGACACGGAGGGCCGCGCTGACACCCCGCTGAGCAGCCCAGCACCCGTCCCCGTCCCCCAGCACCACCACAGGGCTCCCCCAGCCGGTTCCGGGTGCTGCAGCGGGGGTGAAAGGTCCCGCGGCTCCCGGATGGAGGCGGCGCGGCCCTGCACAGCGGCGCCCCGCCCGCTATATAAGCGTGGCCCGGCGGCCGGGCCCTCCTCTCGCCGCGCAGCCCGCTCCGCAGCCGCCGCCGCCGCCTCCTGGCTCACCGCTGTTCGCTGGGCCCCGCGCCGGGAATAAGTCGGTCAGGAAGGCCCCGCTGCCGCCATGGTGAGCCGGGGGAAGGGAAGGAGCCGGGAGCCGCCGCTGCGGGGTCTGTGGGGCAGGCTCGGCGCCGGCTGCGGGCCCGGGAGCCGCGCTGCGGGGGTGGGCGGCTGCGGCTGCCTGGCTCCGAGCTGGGGCGCCGTGTTAGGTCGGGGGGCTTCGGGGGCGCTGCCTCCCCCTGAGGGCTCCCCTTGAAGGCTTCCCTTCCTTCCTCCTTTGCTTCTTCCCGCGGGGAGCCGTGCCGGGGCGGGCCGCAGCGGGCATGGCGCTGCCGCTCCCGGCGCCGCGTGGCCGGGACTCGGCCGGCGCCGGGCTCCCGGGGGGGGACCCGCGGTGCGGCCGTGGGGCAGGGGCTGCGGCCGGCGTTAGGAGAGGCCCCGTGCTGCCAGCGCTTGGTTTTCAGGCTCTTTTTTTTCTTAAATTCAGTCTCCTCAGTGGGCTAATTAACTTTTTTTTTCTGGCCAGATGCCTCTCTTTGTTCTCGCTGTTTAGGTATGCTGCTGTTTAGTTGATGTCTTTCTAACTTGATTTGTGGCGAGCTTGCTAGGTACATAAAACCCTAAAGGTGATTTATTTGGGGTCCAAGGGGGATCGGTGTCTGGGCGGCCTGCTTTATATATAGGCAAGCCAGGGAGGGATAGTGTTGCAGCTTTCCTCCTCTTCCTGCTGTTCTTCCTCGCAGCAGTTACAGCACTGACCATCCTCCGTGCTCCCTCTGTTTGCTCCGTGCCCTTGTACCTGCCCGATAAAGCCATCCGGTCACTCCAATAAATAGTCCCAGAGCTAAGCCATTCTTGACGCTCCACAAGTCTGTTTTTTATTTTTACTGTGCCATTAGTTGGTGCTGACCGTAGGGTTTGATATTTACAACTTCGGTGTTTTAGGCATTTAAGGATACTGGCAAGGCACCTGTGGAACAAGAGGTGGCAATCCATCGCATCAGAATTACTCTGACAAGTCGCAACGTGAAATCACTTGAGAAGGGTGAGTGAAACCTCTTTTTGTTTTAACTGGGGTAGCGTTTTAAGTAACAACTGATACAAATGGTGTATTGCAAAATGTAATTGTGTTGAAATTAGTTAGAGATTTTAGCATTTGCCTATTTGTATGTGACTGCAACTAACACCGTTAGCCATGTGAAGGGCTTCATATGCTGGTAGGTAGGTTCTAATTGAATTCATAGTGGAGACTAGTGTTCAGGGATTTCTGCTGTGCTGAAAATGCCCGTCCTCAGTGTTAACGTAAGAGCACAACTTCTGTCCCTCGGCTGTTGTGGGGATTTTAGATGTTACTGGTGGAACATGTAAGAACCAAAAGGCACAGGTTTCTTGGTTGATATTCTGTTGTTATTAAGTGGTCACTTAGAAGTTTAACATTCAACCCGGAATCACTTTGTCTTGTTTAGAAACTGACTTTGCCAGTGTTCTAATAATATGCTGGAAATATTGTAGAATCAATGTTTGTTGCCAGGTCTTTGGGCTGCTAACGGCTTATATACAGCTTAATATGTAGTAAGAGCTGCTGGCTGCTGTTACAATGTGATTTTGTGAACCCTGGGGTAAGCCTTCCACTTCCATGCAGTTGGCTATGAAGAGAACTCTTAGACGTGAATTGCAGTGATCACTCTATACGCTATTCCGAGCCAACGTATCTTTTCTAAGTCTTCACTTAAACAAAAAAGCTCCCAAGCCTGAAACTATTCTGTATTTTTTTTTTTTTTTTTTAGTCTGTGCTGACTTGATCAGAGGTGCTAAGGAGAAAAACCTAAAGGTGAAAGGACCTGTTCGCATGCCCACCAAGGTATGGAAACTTCCAAGATGAGAAAAACCACTTTTTTTTCGAGCAGAGAACATCTTTTTAGTAGTACTGCTTTTCATCTCAACTTTTTTCTAGACTGAGGGCGATATAGTGTGAACAGATAACGGCTTGACAAGGTGCTTTGACGCTTGGGACAGCTGTGTAGTAGTGCCATAAATGTTGAAATAGGAAAGGGGGCTTCTGTGAACCTCAGCTTGATACCCCGTGTTTATGGTCTCGCTGCAGACTCTGCGCATCACTACCAGGAAGACACCTTGTGGTGAGGGTTCGAAGACCTGGGACCGTTTCCAAATGCGTATCCACAAGCGGCTCATCGACTTGCACAGCCCCTCTGAGATCGTGAAGCAGATCACTTCCATCAGCATCGAACCAGGCGTAGAAGTTGAAGTCACTATTGCCGATGCCTAAAAGATGGTCATCTACTTTTAATAAAGCCGATTGACAAATTTTCTTGGCGGTGCGTTTTTATGCTTGTGCCCAGAGTCTTTGGTAGTCCTCTGATTTTCGTGAAGAAAGGCAGCAGAAATCATAATCTGTGTGCTTTGGGGGAGGACTGCATTTTGTTGATCTTTTGAGGATGAATACATAAATTGCAACATGAGGAAGATGAAACTTGGGCATCACAGTTTCTTTAGAGTTTGACTGTATGGACATACACAGCACTTGAATCCTTTATGGGGGAAAAAAAACAACGCTTCAGTAATTTAATTCTGGCTGAAATCATAGACAAGCAATAGCATTAAAACCGATGCCTAGGTAAACTTTTGCTATGCAAGACTGAACTAAAGCAGCACTTTTTTCCCCACACTTCTCACAGTCCAATAGTTGAGGCTTTTTTTTTTAAAAAAAAAAGATTGTTGAATTTTGCAAGTTCTTTCTAGACTTGTTCATAGAACCACAGTCAAAATGAAGCCTTGGAACTCTAACTTTTTTTGAGGTTTAGATTTTCATAGATGGAATATTAAAAGCAATATAAAATGTAAACTATACTTTGTGTAAAGCAACAAAATATCTATTTGTTGCAACTTGGGGCTCTCAGGTGTGTGGTTGTGTGGGCTTGTGTTTATTTATTCTGCGAATTAATCTTTTAAGGAATGGTGATTCTTAAATGTACAAGAGGTAATGCCCTTTGTGCATTTAAGATGATGTTGCTGTTCTAGCTTCTGCTCCAAGCATGTGGGAGAACTTTAATTAAACAAGCAGCAATGAGGACAGAAGTTTGTGTGGAGAGCCTCATCTTTCATTTGTATTCACCAAGACCCACAACAGGCCAAAGCTTGAGCTTTCTTTGCCAAAGGATGCAGGAGTTCCTCATCTGCCCACTTGTCTTAATGTCATTAAATTTAAAGCCTTTCTTAGAAGGATTCTGTCTTAGTGGGCTTAAGAGCTGTGGTGAACTGAGGAGGTGAGAAATCGTGTCACATTTACACGTTGCTAGGCTGCTTCCTTGGGAACAGGGTAGGAATAGCTGTTCAAAGAAATGTGTCAAGAGAGGGCAAAAAAGTGTCTTCCTGAAGATCCATCTCCGGTAATGCTTTAAAATTGAGCTGCCTGACAAATATTTTGAGTTTCATTTTTAAGGTTTGTTGTATTTACAGGGTGCTCTGAAAAGTATGGTTAGGACTTGAGTCAGGTTAGAGGGGATAAACAGGCAGACAACTGACAGCCGGGCAGTGTTTGTGTATGATTAGCTATACTGCACCCAAGCCTAACCCAGTCACCTGCTGACCGAATGCACTTGCAGGGATGTGGAGAGGGCTGACAGGGCTGCCCGCCTCGTTCACGCAGTGCCCCCTAGACACGTCCCGTGGTGTTCGCCCACCAGCGGGGGCTCTACGACCTTCCTGGGAGCTTCGCGGCTCTGCCCTCCCCCCACCGTACCCCTATAACCAAACCCAGGCACCTCCGTGCCTCAGCCCCGCTCCTGCCCGGCAGAACGAAGCCCATTCCCCCGCATCCCCGTTTCCCTAACGCCTATTTAGCCGGCACGGCTCCGTAACGGCCGCGATCCCCGCACAGGACCGCCCGGAGCCCGCTCCGAGCCCCGCAGCGCCCCGGCCCCTCACAGCGGCCGCCGCCGCCTCACGGCCGCGTCACGCGCTGCGCCCCCTCCCACCCCGTCCCTCACGCCGCGCGGCGGGCGCCCCCTGCCGACCGCAGCTCTGGCCCCGCCCCCTCCCCGCCAGCCAATCAGCGCCCGCCTTCCCCCCGCCCAAAACGCTCCCCGCGCGCTCTGTGTGTGCGCGTCTGGCGGGCCCCGGCGCGCGCGGCGAGGTAGCGGCGGTTGGCGGCCGTTGGGGCGCGGTGCTGCAGCTTCCCGCCCTCGCGGCTTCCCGCCCTGCACGCGCCCCCTGTCGTGGCGGGCGGGGGGCCTCGGGGCCGAGCCCCTCACGGGGGGGGGTTGAAGGGAAAGGGGCTCCCCGCCGGGGCAGTTCGTGTGCCCCAGCCTCTGGGTTCCCCAGCACAGCCCCGGTGTGCTCAGGGCTCCTCCCAGCCTTGCTCTGGGCACCTTGTTTTCCTCAGAAGTGGCTGGTTTTACACATACTTCCCTGCTCCCTGTTCCTCCTGCGTATTTTGGCTTGTTCTGTGGAAAAAATGATATTTTTCTATTGATCATATGCTACCCTGCGCCCTTTTTTGTTCTTGTGTCTTTTGGCTTGTTCTGTGAAAAAAAACATACATATTTTTCTTACAAGTTCCTTTGTACAGAGCCATGGATGATGGAGGGAAAAGCTGTATGCCTGCAGAAGTATCTGATACATCGGAATCAGTTTCTTTCATGGACTTGGTGGGTAAACCCTCACCTATGGAGTCAACAGTGCTGTACAACCCCGAGGAGCAGGAGGTGTGGATTGGTTCTGTGACGTGCCTTCTGTTTATTTCATTTTTCTAGTTCAGGCAAATGTTTTCTCAGTATGAAGTGCTGTATTCCCCGTCCCCAAGATGTGTTTAGTTATTCTGCTTACTCCTCATTGCTTACAAATAGGTTATAACCTGTAGCAAAAGCAGGTGGTCAATACTCAGTATGGCGCATGCTAAGCTTTTGAGGAAGTAAATGACTTGAGTAATTGCACTGAATGTAATGTGACCTTCCTGTTCCTATTAGTAACCTAAAAAAATACAGATCCTTGTTGAAATTTTCTTAGGTGCTTGGGAATAAAGTTTTACTGCTCTGCTGCAGCCCATTTTTGAAGATGGTATAACCATAGCTGCTTTTTGAGTAGGAGGTTCCCTAGTTGATTGCACTCCAGGTGGTTTAACCTTGTACAGTGAGTGGTGTGCTGGTCATGGGAAGGCCGTGGGGAACTGGTGAGGCTTCACTGAATCATGCAGCTAAACAAAGCAGGGCCTCTGAAGCTCTGAGAAAGGAGGGAGTCTTGAGGTCCCTCAAAATCTCCCTGTCACTATTGCTTCCTTTGGATGGAGGGCACCTTTATATAAGGAAAAGCATGGAAAAGCCCATGTTAGCAAGTGAGAGTTGTTACTTAGAGGAAGGCGGTGGTAAAGAGGTGGTTTCTTGAAGAGTGTGTCTGTGTTACCTGAACATGCTCCATACAAAATGGAAGTGCAGAAATACAGAGCAGCAATTTAAAAACTGCAGCTTGAATTCAATACAGAGGGAGGCCAGAAGGTGGAGACAGTGCATTTTGCACCTCCCATAGCCTCCTTTTCTTAAAGTCAAAATATCTTCATCATCATGGAAAAGAACATCGAGTTACAGAATCACAGAATTTCTAGGTTGGAAGAGACCTCAAGATCATCGAGTCCAACCTCTAACCTAACACTAACAGTTGTGGGGTGACGTGGAAGAAAGGGCATTAGGAGGTCAAGAAGCAAGTGACAGCTCAGGGTGTGAACCTCACAAGGAAGGAGAGAGGGAGGCAGAAAGATAAAATAGGAAACAGTGCATCAGAGATGTATGCTGGCATGGTTTGGGGCTGTTTTATTTAAAAAGAGGCCATTATAACAATGCATCTTGTTTTTTTTATGAATAGGCATACCAACCTTTGAAAGTTTTCTTGAGGGTGAGGCCCTTTTCTTTAGCAGAACTGGAAAACCATGAATCTCAGGTTAGTTATAGAATTAAGAAATAAGCTTTTTCTTCTCCCCGAAAAAGATCTAGTATTGTAAGCTGTGACTTTTGCTTTAAAGTCATGTACTTCTTCTGAATAGAGTTAGTGGACACCTGCATAAATATGACTATTACAATTTTTACTAATTTGCACAATACCTGTATCTCCTGTGAAACCCAACTGGTATGTTATTTAAATACTTAAATTTGTGGTCACCCTTAGCTCTGTACGTGGCTCAGGAAATGAAAGTTTCATGCAAGATACATACTTCTAGGAATAATACATGTGTTTGATGCTTGAGTTTCTTGGGAATGTCCAGAATGCCTGGTCTTAGTTGATTTGCTGCTCTTCTTCCTGTCAGTTTTTTCTGTAACTTTTACAGTTTATTCTGTCATTCTTAGATGCTTCGGTGTTTTACACTCACTCGTGCACATGCAAACACGGGAATTCTCCTCCTTCCCCACTCCCCCATTGCAGACACTGCTGCACTCAGCTGCCCTTGGAGGATGATGTCTCTGCAGTGTGTCTATCAGCCCTGATCTTTGCAAGGCCCCATGGGCTTTATAATTTGTACATGACCTGTTTGAGGAAGGATTTAATATTTGCTCTGATTTGCTTCTTGAGATTTGCTGCTTCCTTTTTTGTGTGTGTGCTCTAGCATTTAATCTGCCAGAGGTGGAAACTCGCATTTTTTTTTTTTCCAGTAGGATTTGTTTCCCCAGTTTCAATATAGTTTTCCCTAGCCAGTCCTCATTGGCTAGTATGCACTGCCCCAGTATTTCCCATTTGGTGTCATTCAGCCATCTGAGCTGACTGTAAGGATAAACTGATTTACAAAATCAAATTGTTCTACAAGTTGTCTCTTAATCCTTCTTTGGAATGGGAAACTTCTGAATGCCTGACCATCAATGAAACTACCTGTATGCTCTTAAAAGCAGCAAGGGAGGAGAAGAATAAGTGCTGAAGATTTTTGTTTTAAAGCTTTTGTCTTCATGTAGATAATAAAATTGTTGATCTTCTGAGGTATTAGCTGTACTGTATTTTGCATGGTATGAAGGCTTTCTCAGCCTCCCAAAACTATGAATGTTTGCAAAATCTCAGGTGAACTGATCACTTGTTGCTTATAGAGGTAATGCAAGCAAGGCATAAGAACACAAGATGAAATTCTGTTCTTGGTACAACTGGCAGTGATCCTACTCTCCTGTCAGTGACTCTGGAGAAAGTTGTTTTGCAGATACAGACTTAGATCAGATGTTAGGAAGAAATTGCTCACTCAGAGGGTGGTGAGGCACTGGCACAGGTTGCCCAGAGAAGCTGTGGATGCCCCATCCTTGGAGGTGTTCAGTGCCAGGCTGGATGGGGCTTAGGGCAACCTGGTCTGGTGGGAGGTGTCCCTGCCCATGGCAGGGGGTTGGAATCAGGGGATCTTTAAGGTTGCTTCCAACTGAAACCATTCTATATGGTTGATGTGTACACTGCCAGAAATGGTCCAACTCGTGCCAACTTGGCTGTGGGGTTAGCTGAGGTAGACAATGAGATTGGCACATTACCAGCTGGATTTCAGCTCTGCAGTTCTGACTCCTTTGGGGTCTCTACTCACTACTTCTGTGAGGCTGGAGGCAGCTGATGGCATGTGCTGCTGAGGTAGGATCCTTCTATATATAGCTTGGTAGGATTTAGCACAGCTAACCTGCATTCCTCATCCTGCCATGTGGAGGGGATGTTAGAGAGCACAGGGGTTTAGAGCCTGGTATAGTGAGTAAATGATTGGCCTAGATTCAGTACCCAGCTTCTCAAAGCTGCTAAACAAGTTGTCAGACTGACTTGTTATGGAGACTGCTAGGAAAACAGTACCTCCTTGTGTACATGCTGCATGTGGATTATTAGTGTGGCCAGCCTCTGCACACAGATGTCAGATTTAGCTACAAATGATAATCATTGCTGCTGATACTTCAGAACACTGTCAAGCTATATTGACAGTTCAGTTTGTGGTTTTGGTAGCCTGTCTGGTGTAAAATCAATTTTCCTGTCATATTGTATTCTACATTTATCTAGTTATGTGAATGCCAGGTAATCGTATCTTGCCTTTTACTTAGCTGGGAAAAAGCAATCAAACTAGACTTGAAACTAATTCAGGTTCCTTCGCTACTGATAGCACCATCTATCAATCAAAGGGTATGCTTCAAATTTCCTTTACTTCATTTCTGCTATTCATAACTTGTTTCATGTTGCCCCACTTCAATCATTTTAAGGTTCTCTATAGCTTTGTTTTCATAGCTTTTATACTGCAAGCCCCAGTCACAAAATACTGGTGTTTGGAAAGGGCAGGTTGGGGTGGGAGGTGGGTAGGGAGGAGGGAGAGGAAAGGAAGGGTGGGAAGGGAAAAAGGAGAGGGGCACAAGAAAAGAGAGAAAAGGGAGGAAAGGGAGAAGGTGATAAGGGAAGGAGGGAGAGAAAAAGCGAAAGTGAGAGAAGTTGGTGGAAGGAATCTAAGAAAAAAAAAATAAAGCTTTTAGAAGGCTCCAGACAATTGCCTTAACTTTATCTACACCCTGGTTTTCATGTGAAGTGACTATCTCCATAGTTGTTACACACCTCAAAAGGGATTATCTGTAAGCTTTGTAAGTGTTCATAGTTGTGGTAAATGGATGAAAGTACTATCTTTTTTACATAGGTTTTTACCTAAATAATTTTGTGATGTTCTAGTTTACCTTCTCCTGTATTTTTTTTTAAGGGTTGTGTAACTATTGAAGATCCCCAGACAGTAATTCTTCATGCACCCAAAGAGTCTTCTGCGATGAAAAACAGTGAAAGAGGGATTGGTCAGTCTGTGCATAGGTTCACCTTTTCTCAGGTAAACAAACGTTTTTCTTCTTGTTTTTAGTTACAGTTTTAGTTATTTATCCACTGTAATGATAACAATTGGAGTCTTTCTACTACATTGTGCAATTTGATTTTTCATCTTTGGTACTGTGGCATTAACAACCCATCAGACTGCTTATTATTTACTTACAGGCTGTCAAGAGAGCTGTATTACAATGAAGCTTCCTATTAGATGAGACAAGGAAGCTTCTTTGGCAGCTCTGTTGTTTTCTTTGATTAGATGCCACAGACGCTTCTTGTAGGCACAAACTTACTGTGTTTCTGCTGTTCCTGCAGATGTCCTCATCTGGAAAGTGTTACAGGAAATTACATGTTTAAAGGGACTTATGTAAGCATGTGTTTAGGGACTTACTTTTGAAAGAACGGCAGCCTAACTGCTTAAGCCTTCTAGAATGGAGATAAATTTCTTAATTCTGTTACCTACTGCAAAAACTTCTGGTCTTACCATATCAAAAGAGAAACAGTTCCAGGTTTTGAGTCATTTAGGCCACTGTGACTGCTGATCTTCTCATCGATTGCGGGTGGTTGGTTCAGAGGAGGAGAGAGCTGTGCATTACTAGCAGAGCTGTTGAAGGTATCCATTAAACAGTATGTGCTGAGTAGTATTCTGAGCAGTTTATAAGTAGGAAAATATTTTTAAGGAATCTGAGTGTCTCTAAGAATTTAGCAGGCATTCTACAGAAAACCAAGCTGATATCTCCTACTCAGCTTGCCCTGAAAAACTAGTCACTGCTATTCAGTGTTCAATGCTCTGATACGTTTAAAGCTTCTTTATGCACTTACCGCTCATTTCTTCCGTTCTCTTTTCCTCCCTTCCCCAAGGTCTTTGGACCAGAAACTACTCAAAGTGATTTTTTTGAAGGCTCAACAAAAGAGATAGTAAGAGCGTATGTTAATGGAGTGAATGGACTGGTGTTTACTTATGGGGTTACAAATGCAGGCAAGACATTCACTATCCAAGGTATAACATGTTTGCCAAAAAGCACCTATATCAACCAAGTAAATATTCAATGAGAAGATTGTACAAATATCTAAACTTTGATCTTCCTTTATTTTAAGGAACTTCAAAAGATTATGGTATTTTACCTCGCTCACTTGACATGATTTTTAACCACATAAGGGGAAGACAGTATCTGAAGATGAACTTTAAGCCATATTTGAGCAATGATGTTAAGAAATTAGAAGATGCACAAGTTAAACAAGAAGAAGCCATTAAAGCTGCCATTCTTGCATCGTTGAAAGAGGTCAGTGACCAAATACTTCCTTATTACTGTATGAAGCTTCTTACATACTTGATATCAGGCTAGTCTTCACTGATCAGTTCCACTATTGATTCTTTAGATTTCTCCTAGTCTACAGTATGGATTCGTTATGAACTTTGGAATAATAAGGCAGGTGGTGGTTTTGGAATTCGGGATAAACTGCAAGAACTTTTTGCAGCAGCTCACAGTTCAAAGCAAAATTTGTTGCAAAGCCAAAGTCTGGACTTCCAGAGAGGGGCAGTTCTCCAGCTGATGTTAATAGCCCTTGAAAAGTCTCTTAAAAAGCTGACCCATCTTAAAACCTGCTTCTTGTTGTTGCTAACAGAATCTTCTTTGGGTTCAGGTCCTCAGATTGCTTCACTGGGCAGCTGCTCAAATTCCAGTGCTAGTTCAGAAGAGGTGATGGCAACTCTTCAGCAGGGGCAGCAAAGAGGAGGAGTCTCTTTTGGTGGAAGATGGTTTTAAAGCAGATTAAAACTTGTAAACCTGTGGCTTATGTATGCGGTTTCATATAGAAGGTCCTCTGATAACAGCAAGTAAAATGAAAGGCTACAAAATCCTTTCCTAAAAGGATTGCAGCTTGCTTTAGGGGATTTTAGGTATCTCACTGTTCTCCGAGTCAATCACAGAATAGTTTGGGTTGGAAGGGACCCTTAAGAATTATCTAGTTCAACACCAAGACTGTAGGTATAACAGCTTTGATAGCAGAGACTTCTCTGTATCTAGTGAGTTCTGTTATTTGCAGGATAAGAAACAGCTCTCACCCAAAAAAGGGCACCCTTGTATAGAACAGTCAAGCATACTTCTAAGTCCATTTGCAAATTTTCACAGGATGTCTGACTTTTTTCATTGTATTCTGTTTATTTACTTCTGGTAAATCAGTGTATTTAATGCCAAAATTCAGTAGGTTCAGCTGATTATGATTCAGAGCAAGTCTGAATGAATACTGGGAAGTATAGAAGTAACAATTGCCTGGGTTTTCTTTTTTCTATGGCCTTTAATACCAACATTCTTCAAGTACTCAGTTAGCTCTGAAAGAATATCCTTCTATGACTCCAATTCATATGTAAAGTTCCACTCTAAATTCTATTGTTTAATTTAAATTCTGCAAACTGAACTGTAGTCAGTCTGATTAACTTTTGAGGTAAGACCTCAGATTTAAAAATCTAAAAGCCTGAAAACCGCGTATTTATTTTGTGAGTCTTAAAAGCTCACTCATACTTTGTGTGCTTGTGCAGGGGGTGAGGGTCTTCTGAGGATCTTAAAGAAAAATAGAGACGATCAGGAGGATAGAGGGTAAATATTTCTTAAAAATCTTTGTGCAACCTACCAGCTTACAAGAAGGAACAAGCAGGAACTTAGGATCCAGAACAGGAGGTTGAATGCTGTATTTTGAAGATAATGCCATACTTCACAAACATTCCTTTCTGTTAAATCACTGTCTGACTTTGCTAATAGTTTAGCTGCTCAATGTTACAGTAGGTGATCTAGATGCTGAGGCGCTACAATGAAAAGCAAGCAGGAGTCCATCATCAGGAAAGAAAGGTAAAAATGCACCTAGAAAATAATGTGTAACAAGAACTTGTTTATATGTTACAATACTTCCATGCTGATAGCTCAGCTGTCCCCCATGCTGAAGGCATGCTTCTCGATAGCTTGTGAATAGCATCACTGTTCGGATGCTTGCTCAGGCTTGTAATCTGAGAGCAGATATGGTTTGGTGGGCTTGGTTTTGCTTTACATGGATTTCTGTAGGCCCTTTTCCCAGGCTCAGTTTACAACTCATGCAGAAAGAATCTGCTGTTCTTTTCGTTCTCAGTTTAAACTGCTCTGAATTACTGTAATACCCTTGTATTTAATGTTCTGCTGTTTGTTTGCTATACAGTACTGCTGCAAAAACTTGCTTGGTGTACTTTGCACAGTTTCCTTCCCTTTACTTGTTCTTTTCACTGGGTTAAATATTGCTTTTTGCTGTATTAAAAGCTGCTTTGCTGACACTCCTATTCCCACCTGTTCTTGTACTTGCTATTAAATGTCAGCCTCTGTCACTGGCAAACAAAGTCAGTTCCTGTTCCCACTTGTTTTCAGTCAGTCTTAGTATTCTTCCCTGTAATCTTATGATTTGAAGAATAGTATAGAATCATGGCTAATTCACTCAGTTTTAAAATCTCATTACAAAAACATTATCACGTGCACAAGTATCTTTTGCATTCAGTTTTTCATGTGTATACATGCCATACATGCAAGTCTCTCTCCCTGCTTTAGGATTTTGCTTTGTACTTTACAAAGAGAATGAATAGAGTCCCTGCTTGTGGTTGTATGTGTAACTACTCAAGCAACATAAATATACTGACGGTGTAGTCTTTGTAAAATGAATGCTTCTAAATTAATGATAATGAAACTGCATACTATTTACCTTTTAAAAAAAGGCAAGACTTTTTGAATCTGTTCCTCTCTTCTGCTGTCGGATGACCTCCATTTAGCTTTGGGTTTCAGGAAATCAGTTTGAATGCCCTAATGAGAACTTATTTACACAGGTACATAAAATGTGGGGAGGCAGGGAGTGAAGTCCTACTTGGAGATGCAGGAATCTCTAAATAGTAGGAGATGCTACTTCTGTTACACCTGTTGTCCTAGAGATATTTTGAAGCCTATACTTTGACAAGTCTTAGCAGGTTTTCAAATAATTTTGTTGATGTGAAGAAACTTAGGAAAGGTGTTTACTCAAAATACACTGTTATCTGTATGGAATTTTTGTGGCCTTTTAATTTAGACATAGGCTGTTGCTTTATCAGATCTTTGAGTCCTTTATGAATCCATCACTTACTTTTTAGGACCTCACACCAAAAGGAAGTTTGACACAAATGCTCACAGACTTGGCACAAGCCTCTGACTCTTATTTATTAAGCGATCCCTGCTGCTTTTGTCTGTCCTTTGCCCCCTACCCTGCCGTCTGTCCCTGGAAGAGCCTTATTTCTCCTGTTTGGTTGACCCAAAATACTGTTCAGACTTGTCCAGTAATTCATAAATGTGCTCTGGGCAGTCACAATCTGAGAGATATCCTTGTTTCTTCCTGAACTATAATGTCTCTCCTATAATAGTGGCAAGTGGCCTCCAAGACATGTTGCTTGGAGTAGCAGAGGGCAGTAATTCTTGTGAGGAGGGAAAGAACACTTGCTGATTTGAGTTCAGTATTGTTAGAAACATTTCTATCACAGCTCGAGTAAGGGTGGCTTAACAGTGTATGCTGCTAGTTCAATATTTAAATCTTAAATACTAAAATGACTGTCACGTTTCACTTCTGCTGGTCTGTTCATTTGGATGTAACAGTCTCTTGTTTCCTCCAGGAGACGGAAAGTATCTCAGGTGCTGTTACAAATATGTGTCATGTGGAGCTGACTTCTTCCAACTCTACTTCAAAAAATCAGCCTTCTGATCCACTAGGTAAAGTGGAAAATGCCTTTTTGGGGAAAAAGGAATAGAAACTTCGGAACTTAAGAATATAAGTAGGTAACAACTGGTGGATTAAAAAGTCTCTGTACTGCACTGCAAATTAAATAAAGGTATTGCTTTACCGAATTTAAATAGTTGAACTGGGAGGAAGAGTAACAATGTAAAATATGTTGTGACAGCTTTGCTCCTTCTGGGGGGAGAGGGAGATCTCCTTCTGCGAAGCTAATGCATAATGTGCTGAAAGCTTGCAGTAGAAGGGGAATAGCTTACAACATGTGCGTGTCCTGGGTGCTTATGGCTGCTGTGAAGTATGAAGACTTCTGGGTAAACTCAGTTATCCAGAAGTTGTATATCATTGTACAACGCATATATACAAACCTCATTTTAGAAGGTTCTATATATTGCCTTAACACGAGAGACTACTAAAACTGTTAAGATTTATTAATATGTTGTTTGACCACTGAACTAATTTTCTTTTTTTGACTAGCAGAGAAGAACTTTGTTCCACTTGACACACATAGGACCAATACAGACCAAAGAACACAAGCATCTGTGTGGATTTCCTTTTGTGAAATTTATAACGAATATGTGTATGATTTATTAAGTGTATTATCTACATCTAAAAACCAGAAACGTAGAGTCTTAAGAATTTGTGAGGATCAAGGAGGCAATTCTTACATTAAAGGTATCAGTACTGCTTATGACCTCAGCAATTTCACAGAATGTCTTTAGAGATCAGAAGTGTAAAAGGTCTCTTTTCACAGACTTAAAGTGGATTAACACTCAAAGCACTGAAGAAGCCTGCAAGATACTAAAAATAGGAAACAAGAACCGAAGCTTTGCTTGTACTAGAATGAATGAGCAATCAAGTAGGAGGTTTGTTCCTTTCTTTATAAGAATACTCTTTTTTTAAGGGCAGGAGGAGGGGAAAGGAGGAGAAAATTTCAGAATATCTGTGAAGTGAACCACTAGTCAACATTAATTTAAGACTTTCCTTAATTCTGGTGTTGTTATGAAATTCTTCCTGGAAGAAAGCTTGGACAAGTGTGGAGAAGCCCTATGAGTTCAACGATATCTGGACTTTGGTTGCCATTTATGGCTTTAGACGATGAAAAAGATCAAATCTCATCTATTCTTGAATATTGTCAGGGCTATGGATTTTGACAAGCATTAATGACTCTGAGTGGGGAGGGCTGCGCAAGGACTTTGAAGGAAAAGCTGGATAATTCTGCCAAGAATTATCCTGCCAGCGTGAAACCTGGAGCCTGTCAATAGGGAATGTAGGAAGGAGGGAGTCTTGCAGTGCCTTCTGGTGCTGCTAGATTGCTTTTTGTAGCTGAGCTTGCTTGGTATTTTAAGATGTAAGACCCTAGCTCTTAGCCAGCTTTGGGAGGGGGTCAGGGAGAGCCTGGTTTGATTAAGTGGGAGGGAGTAAATAAAAAAAGATGGTATACTTTCTGTGGAAATTGCATTCCTAATTGTTTTTAAAAGTCCTCTTACTAATTTAAGTGTGGAGGGGCCTGCTGCAGCTGCATATTCAACTAGTATAATCATAGTGTTACTGAGGCTGCTTTTTCCCTAAAAAGCAGTGGTTATACATTTTGTATTAGCTAACGACAGCTTCCATCAAATTTCAAGCTATGCTTCCACACGAGCTTCCACACGAATTTCACTAAAGATTATAGTGCAGAAAAGAATCATTTGCTTTTCTGGCAGAGTTCTGTGCCTAGCATGTAATATTTATTTGCACAAGAGAAGACACTGACTTTGACTTAGCTTGTTCCTGAACCATGCTGTTTTTTTTATTTTTATTTTTTTAAGAAACTTCACTCTTTAGTTGTGGATTGGTGTTGAGGGCTAAAGCACTACTTTACATTTTTACTGGAGAACTTTGTCTCCTATAGTATGTGCTTCCTGATTTACTGGATAAACTGGGGACAGAGCACTTATGGCTCTGGAACTTTGGTTTCAGCTAGCATATGTCCATTCTCTTGTCTTTGTAGCTTGATGTCTGAAACAGAATAACTATGGCCTTTCAAATATTGAAAATTCAACCTTTCTGGAAAATTGAGAATAACTTTGAAACAGAACAAATAATTGTGTATGTTGAGAACTAGAAAGAATTACAGGATTGTTGACCTATTCATTTCTAAGTTAATGCTTCAGATTCACTGAGTTAAGATTTTGTATACCAAGTGACTACCTGAGTGCTCACTTTCTGATCAGTAGACTTAGGGAACTAGCTTTCTTTTTTTTTTTAAGACAGCTTCCAGGTTTCATGCAACATTTTTCCTTCCCCTGTATAGAAAGAAATGAAAAGTTCCAAAATAAAACTTATTTCTGCTTTTTGCTGCTGGATGAATGTACTGCGAACGTAACTACTGTAAATCAGTGAATTCTTGTTCTTTTGCTCTGAATTTTATGTAGCATTACACATTTTACTTTGCTTCAATGGCTGCTTAATTCTCATAATTCTAGTTATTAAAAAGGACTTCTTTCCATTCCAGTCACAGTATTTTCTCAATCCGGCTACTAAAGCTAACTGATGAACATCAACCACATGTTCTTGGAGTTTCAGAGTAAGTGAATGCTTCACTTGATTACCAGAATCTAAATATTCTAGCATGCTTGCACCTTATCAGATTTTTCTAAACTGTTGAACTGTCTTTTAATACAAAAAACGAGTCATCTGATTGCTGAGAAGGAAATCAGAATTGCACTGGCTACATAAAACTGACTGGACACCTGATGGGGCAACATTTCTACTCCTGTCCTTACTCTGTGAAGGCGTGGCTGAGGGAGCCTGTTAAAATTCTGTCAGTAATACATATACTTGGGGAAATATCTTCCGTAATGTGGGAGTGGGAGGGGGGACAAAGCAGTACTCAGTAATACCACACTAAAATATTCAGGTCAGAAAAATTCAAATGTTTGGCTGATAGAAGCCAACCTCTCAAGTCAGGGAGCAGCCGCTAACACTGAAGACTGAAGGTGCAAGCTGTACCGGCTTATGGGTTGAATGCCTGTGGCCACACATTTGGTGTACACCTGGAACACAAATTCAAGTCTATTTTCACTCAAAAAGAACGTGGGTGACATGCTCTGGGCCTGCTCTGTAGTGTAGACTGCGGTAGGAGGGGATCAAGTGATTTGCTTTGAAACTATTCTCATCTAGAATGCTACTGTAGGTGCACCTGGTGAGAGCAATTACTAAGTCCTTATGCTTCTCTTGTGATTTAGAGGAAGTGGCCTAATCTTTTGGCTTTTTAAATGACTATTCATTTTTTTCCTGATTGATTATCTGTTTAGTTTGATGTGGAGGAATGAGGGCAGTCCTACAACAGAATGTTTTAGTTCATTCACAGCTCCTACTGAACTGTCTCTGCTGAGCAGAGATAATAACAAATAGGCTTCACCATGCAGTAACACCTTTTAGTGTCAGATGTTACTGTGATTAAAAACTCTTAAGATCACCTGAGGAAATGACTGCTGCTGAATTCCTTACCACTTCCTGTCTGGTGTATTCTGCTGTCAAAGCTTGTGGCAGCTGATAAATGAATGACAGTTTGTATGTTGCTTAAGCTTTTTTACTAAAAGCTATTCATCCTGTACTGAAAAGGATAGAGATCATACGATTGTAGCCTTTCACACAGTTCAAATGTGCCTTTACTAGTATATATAGTACTAATATGCACTTCAGTTGTGTCAAAGGCTACAATCTTATGAAGATATTATATAAATAAATGTATAAGTGAGCAATACTTGGGTTATGTAAGTTATCAAACTTCAGAGCTTCCTGTATTTCAAGAGCTCTGTATAGTATGTAAAAGTGAAATTCCTTGATTATCCAGGCTAGTTTTGTGATTGTAGCCTGCTGTGTCACAAGGGACAATTCAGTGGCCTGACTTTAGAAGCATATAATTGCTATAGCCAAGCTAACAGCTCTGAACTGGTCTGGGAAAGGCTTCTGGCTTCTTATTTGCAGAAGAAAACCACTTGTTCCACATCCAAAAGAGGCAGACTACAGATTATTGAAGCATACTATTGTCTTCTGTGCTCGTGTTGCTTCAACTGTGGAGGTTGGTCAAAGTGCACAACTGTCTCTGCATCTCTCATCTTGTCTGGAAGCACTTACGTTGTTATTGCCACAAAATTTGAGTTCCTAAAGTGACTTTTTTGTAATGTAAGAATGCCTACAGAGTTTAAAATGAAGCCTACAAGCAGCCTTCTTTAAGGATGCTGAATAGGTTGTCTCAGGAGCAGCAATTTTATTCAAGTATCTTTATATACAAGGGGAAAATAGTTTAGTGCTGTTGTGCTAAATACCTTGCATAGTGCCTTCTGGACAAGGTACATAATAAGTACAAATTATTCCATGATCTAGGTAGGCTGACATGAGTTACACATTTACAACTTAGATGTGTAAAGAAATAATAATAAAAAAAAAAAACAACTCAGTTCTTATACTGTTTAGAAACATGTTTGTGTGTTCTCGATAACTCTTGCATGCAGGTTGTCTTTCTGTGACTTGGCTGGATCAGAGAGGTGTAATAAAACACAAGCCTTTGGAGACAGACTAAAAGAAGCAGGAAATATTAATAATTCTCTTCATATCCTTGGAAAATGCATTGCAGCCCTGAAGCAGAATCAAAATCCAAAGTAAGTAAAGAGTTGTAAACAGCATGCTGAGTGTTACATTGAAACCCTAAGCATCCCTTTTTGCTTCTGTGAGGGATTCACATAGTGAGAAGAACATACAACTCTAAAATATTGTAAGCCTTCTTTATTGCAGATGTCGCTGGAATACCTGAATTTAACACTTTATATAAAACTGTGGGGAACAGCAAAAAAAAAAGGGGGGGAAGCAGGAATTAATAGCAAGACTACCAAGTTTTTTTCTTAGTATTTTCATATAAGCAATATACTTTATGTATTTTTTTTGAGGTGGAAGTGAATAAGACAAAAATCATACAAGTGGGCTCATCAGACAATTGACAGATGTCCTGTACTTAGATACTGGTACAAACCAAAATGGTTTTCTAACACTAGGGAGCAGTGATGCAGGCACTTCACTTCTCTTAGCTTTAAATACTTAATTTGCCAGAGAGCTTATGAGTAAAGGAAGGCCTTGATCTTTGAGACAAAATAGCTTAGGTTCAAATATGAGCAACTCGATCTGTTTCCTGAAAGAGAAACAGAATTAAACCAAATTACAGTATCACACGAGCCTTTTCACATCTTCTTAGTTTCGTGTTTTCATTATTCTTTTTTCTATGAGGATGAAGCCAAGCTATATTCCGTTCAGAGAGAGCAAATTGACTCGTCTGTTTCAGCCGTTCTTCTGTGGAAAAGGCAAAGCTTGTATGATTGTAAACATCAATCAGCATGCTTCCACCTATGATGAAACGCTGCATGTAATGAAATTTTCAGCTATAGCCAAACAGGTAAGGGTGCATCTAATTTCCTTGCTATTCTGCAGTCTGCACTGCTAGCATTTTGTGGAATGATCACATAGTGCGGGCTTCAGTGTGATTAGGATTGTAGATGTGTCATATGAGTTCTTGTGCATACAGTTCCTCTCTAAAAGGCTTCCAGTAGTCTGGCCTGTCCTCAAACCTGTTTGTGGTAGTAAGACAAAGATAGCTGCAGCTGTCTGTGGCTTGTTCAGGACTGTACCACAGACACTGTAAAAAGTAGTCTGGGCAGTTTCATATATGACTGGCTATGCTGTACATCTGAGGAAGTGCAAGATTAAAACTTAAGCTTTTGATGACTTGTTTAATTTGTGTGCACTTAAGCATCTGTTTGTACAAGCTGACAATTGTTCAGAAGCTTTCTAGATGGCTAGTGGTGGTAGTAAAAGAAAGAGCTTCTCGTTTTGCAGTCCAGTCAAGGTCTCTTGTGCCTGTGTTGCTTCTATTTGGCTAAATGCAAGTAACAACAAAGAGAGAAGGCATTTCTTTGTAAGTTAAGTCTTGAAGGTAGCGTGCTCTTCTCCTTCTGCAGGCCTTTTAACAACAACAAAAAAGCTCCCTTTGCTGAATTTGCATACTTCCATGCTTTCTGCCAGCTCTGCTCCCATTAAATTCAGCACTTGGAGATGGTGTCTGGTCTGAAGTTCACTCAGTTTCCATAGAAGCTGCTTCTTGTAGGTTGTGGGATGGTGGGTGATTCTGTTTCATGGGGAAAAAAAGTCCATCTCTAGTCCATGGACTAGTTCTTATACTTCTCAAGTCTGTAATTGCATATCTAATCTCATCTCAGATTTTTTTTCTAATTATCTTTGGCTGCAACTTTCTTAATAAGATTAAGAGCCTGCGCTGAGGAGACAAGCTTCTTTAATATGCTGTCCTATGACATAATTACTTATTATATTTCCCTAACTAGGATGAATTTCTGGATCCTGGTCCCAGAATTTCAGGAAAGCAGCAAATGCTTTAAGGGTTTGCTTTCAGCTTTTCATCAGCTTTCCAGGAAACTACGCTAAACTGTTATTGTAGGGGGAAAGAGAACACCTTTCTAGACAACCACATCAAGTTTGCTAGTAGATAATCTTTCCCACTTTTGCTTTGCTACAGGACTGAAGTTTTTTGTTTGTATAGATGATTGTCTGCTAAAAGCCATGTAAAATGTTGTTAGTGTACTTGGAATCATTATTGTAAATACAACAACATGTTCATGCTACTTCGTAGTATTCTGATTTTGCAATGTTAACAGCACTGATATTATGTTCAACTCTGGATTTTTCAGGTAATCCAGACAATCCTGCCCAAAAGTTTAGGTTACTACCCACCAAAGTTAGTTGGAGGTGATGGCAAACCTATTGTATGCTTTGATGCAAACACATCTTTAGATGACCTTCCTGACTGTACTGAAGCCTCCACAGAAGAGGAAGTGGACATCACCATTCTGAGTCACGAGGTAGATAAACACCTACTCAAAGCTGAACCTAGGAAAGCCGTTGCTATTAGCTCTGATATTAGAAACTTGCTGTAAGAGGTGTGCTCGAAGCTGTGTCAAATGAGAACTGCAGACGTCTGCTCAGTGTTGAGTAAACCTAGACCTAAAGTGGTCTAGCTCCGAGGGAAACAAATGTAGTTGTGGGAGGTCTTCAGTGGCTTTGTAGATAAGCCAAGTGCTAAAATTTAACTGATTGCACAATGAGACAGATAAGGAAGCTGTACATCTGTTTAAAACACAATGTTATTTAGTTGCTTGTGCTCTTTTGGAAATGGCAGGAGCAAGTTAAGATGTGGCATTTTAAAAACAATTATATAATCTAGTGGTAATTAACCACTGATTAATATTTAAATGCCAAAATGTACCAAACCAAAAATATTTTTGATGGTATAAACAGTCAAGATGGAAGGAGACTGGCTTTTTGTAATGGAAGAAAATCAAATTTGAAAATATCTAATCCTTGGTGCAGCCCCCATGAAAAGAGGCTTATAGAAATGCCCATTGTGAATGTCTATCTGTATTAACACATCTTTTCATTTGATGTGCATATCGGTATGTACTTCTAATTTTTCTGAACTAAAATATGTTAAATTTAGGATCTCTTGAAAACTACAGAGAACCTAAGAGAGAAGCTAGTTGCAGAAAGGCAAAGTAAACTCCTTCTGGAAGTGAAGATACGTAGAGAGATGGCAGAAGAAATGTTCCGACAGCTGCTGGAAACAGAGGAAGCCTGGAGGCAAGTCACATTACAATCCTATTCAAAGCTGAATTCCACACATATAAAGGCATATGCTTACATATATGCAAGACGTGTGTGCTCATACTACTTAGAGAAGTTAGGACTGACTAGTTTAAAAGATTCAGATGAAAAGAGAAGAGGAACATTAAAATCAGCTTTTACAGATCTTCCTCTTCCTATGTACAAGGAGAAAGTAATGCTGCTTTCTGATGAACTTTGTAATTTGTAATTACTGCAGGTTGTCTTGTTATTAATATTTGGCAAATACAGAAGACTGTTGTAGGTACCTGACTGAGGCTTGTGGTTGCTCTAAGGCAAGCACTTGGTCACTGCATGTCAATATACATGCATGTGCTTCAGGTGGTTTGAACTGTATCTCTTTGAGCTCTCCTTCTGGCTTCTTGCTTCTTGATGACTTTTGAACTTATCTTACTGTCTTATTAATGCAGGCAGCCACAGTAGTTTACGTTACTAACTTGGGGATTTCTTCAAGTGTGTCCAGATTGCTCAAGCTGAATTTATTTCCTCTTAACTCATCTCTTCTTGAAAATGGTTTCCTGCTGTTTGAGTTGCTAACAAACACTAGCCCAAAGTTAAGTTGCCAGCTGAACCCTCCGTGCTTTAACACCTGTACTGACTTCAAAATTGTTTGGGTGCATTTTGCCAAACACATGAAGCAATTAATGATACTTATCTGTTGGGCTGATGTTCAGTTTCTACTGGGCCAGATTTTAAATTCTGACAAGACTAACGTGTACTTTCTGTAACTTGAAATAATAAAGTAAAGCAAATTTGATGCTTAATGAAAAGAATAAACAACAAAAAAAACCTGCCCACACCCCCCCAGAAATAGGTTTCAAATATCAGGTCTGAGTGTAGTCATACCTACCATTATAAGTTGGTGGTTTTTTTTAGTAAAACTTCTGCTTCACAGATCTTTCAAGACATGGTCTAAACCCTATACTTGAAAATATTATGCAGACATCTGTCTTTTTAATAGTCAGGCTAACAGAAATCTTCTGAGTGTGATGTAGCTACAAGCACTGATCACCGGTATACCAACAGGATTTAAGATATATCAGGAGGTTTTCAATGCCTCAGCTGAAACTGAAGCAAGGACTGCTTACACTCAAATTTAGATTTCAGGTTGAACTTTTTTTTAGCCTTGTTAAAATCACTTGAGCATTTGGGATTCTAACTGGTTCTAGTTCCTGGAGGCTGAGCAGTGACTGTGTGGTAATAAAGGGTTTGTAACTTGGGTTGGTGAGTTACTTGACAAAGGTGTGTCATGCTGATAGAGTATCTTAATTCCTCCTAGGCATCAATTTCCACTCGACTGAGTGCTTATGTCCTACTGAAGTAAGCTTGCCACTGGCTTACCACTTCTGCAGCTGTGAAATAGCAAGTTCAGTGTCACTGGAGATTCATGCACTTGAGCTGTGAAGTGCTTACGTAGTATAATGTGGTAGACCACCTAAGTACCACATAGATATTTTTACTATTAGCCACTACTATTATGACCTTCAGCTTCTAAACAAGAGTGATGTAGCTTGTGCTGAGGTCTGTAGCTGTGTTTAATAGTTCTCATATAGAAGAGAAGAAAGGATCAGAATAACCACAACAAGGCTGAGTTCAAGGGTTAAATGCATATTCTTCTACAGCATTCTGTTTGGTATGACCAACTAGAAGTTATGCCTTGATGCAAGTCTGTAAGATTATTGAGAATAAAAAGGAGACAAGGGAGAAGAGTACTTGTTTATTTGTTTACTATGTATTATTAGATAAATAACTCTGGTGTTTCAAGTTGAACATGTGTAGCCAAACTGTACTGGCTGTATAATTCTAATACGCTAAGTAAACTAACATATCCTTCTCAGTAACCGCTTGGAAGATATGAAAGACAGCTATGAAGAAAAACTGGAGAGCAAATTTGAAATGTATAAAGAGGCCATCAAGAAACACGCGTACATGTGTGCAATGGAACAAATTGAAGACCATTATGTTCCCATAGAAGAATTTATAGCTGAACAAGAGAAAGTTGAGGTATGACTTGATGGCTGCTAAAAACTTTTCTGACAAGCTAGCCTTTTAACTGTAAATAGGGCTTTTCAGACTCATTCAGGTGTTCTAAGTGTAACACTGAACATTCAAAATAACTGTAGCAGTTCAGCCTAGCTATTCTGATGCCTAAAACTATCTATAGGGATAGAGATGTTTTGTCTAACATTAAGTGATACTGTATACCGAAACTTCATAGTCTATGAGAGCCCAGTTCTCTTAAATCTTTATCTCTGTAATGCAATGATTGCAACACCTAGAGGGGTAGGTAGTGTATACAGCAGTCTGGCTGTGAATATCCTTGGAATTGTAGGGTGTAGAGTCAAAGGTTGGTCTGAAAGGGCTGATGGACAGTTTAGTACAGGATTGCTATTTTAATGGTAATGGATCTCTGCTCTGAAGGCCTGTAAGAGAGGATTATGGAAAACGAAGCAGTGATGAGAAATAAAACTTTACACAGGAGAGAGCTTAATCTGAATGTGCTCACAACTAGGGCTGCTCAGTAGCTGGTGTCAGGAAGTTACTACTCCTTTGCACAGCATAAAGTGTGCAGCTTCTCAGAACTGCACGAGTATGCTACCTTAGTGGTAAGTCTTCGTAAAAGAAGTGCACAGTAGCACATCTGGGAAGGTGTACACTGGAGGTGTTTTCTTGTTGCGCTCGCCTGTCCAGGAACTGATTAGACATCTCACTCCACTGATAAACAGGCTTCTTTCAAGTTGTGAGGGAAGTTTTTTCAGTTGTACATTGTGAAACATTTCTGTGCTTACATCCCTCTATTTAGGTGCTAACAATCAATACTGTATTGTGCCGTGGACTCACCTTTTTCCATCTCCTTCATACTTCTCTTTGACAAGTGTTATTTATTTTTGCACGTAATGGCTATTCTCCTCAGATGGTCTCATACCTAATTTTCTATCAAAACATTACCAGATCAAGCTCTGTGGAGGTCTCCTTAGAAACAATTGTCAATAATTCTCTTGATTGGTCCTGTGTGACTTCTGATTTCTTTTGTTCTAAAACAATATTGGATCAAATGTGTTTCTTTTTGTTGTTGTTTTTACATTTGTGTTTTTGCTGCTGTTTTTTTGTTTGGCTTTTGTAAAAATGAATGGAGATAAGTTGGGATGCTGCTAAAAGATAAGAGTTTACCCTTACTTGCTAGTTCTTGCTGGCAGATAATTAAAAAAGGGCAAGCAAAATAACTGACTCTTACCTGCAGTTCAGACTGGAATTCAGGGCAGGCATGATGACTCAGTTACCAGAACAGTTAATGTTTTTTTTATTTTTTACCTACTTAGACTCTGTTTATATGTCCTTTTAAGCCACAGTTATAAATCATTTTGGGGGAGAAGTTTTTAATAGTGTTCTCTGTAGTTATATCTGCCTCTTATGCAGCTGTATCACCAGTGTAAGGGAAGATTCAAAGCCCAAGATTTTCTTGGTAGAAAATTAGATAAGGTTAAGTAGATGTTTAGACTAATTCTACCAAGTCCCTTTCTTTTTTCAGGATAGAGAGAGTAAAATATTGCAATTGGAAAGACAACTTGATGAACAGTCACGGAGATTGTTGGCTCTGGGAAGTCCAGATTCAGATATACTGACTACTGAAAATGGCACAGAACTAGGTAGGGATCTAATCTGGATTTTTTTTGTTCCATCTACTTTTGGTTTTGTGTATAAAATCAAACTTTTTTTTTTGTCTATAGGTCTTGCAAACAAGATGATGAAGAGAGCCAATGAAGGACTGCAGAAACAATGCACAGAGAAAGATGAGGTAGCTCTTGCTTAATATTTAACAAATCTGGGAATAACAGTCCTAAATTCTGTCATAGCTTCAGTGAAAATCCTGCAAATGGGTGTCAAGTTTACAAAAGAGTTCTTACCCAATTGCGGATGCCTCTTGTCAAAGGTTGGCTGTGTTTTGGCATTACTGTAGCTTGCAGAGGTACCTACTGCTCTGACGAGTCATGTGGCAAACATAATATGAGGTGGAAGTAGGGGGATATATGGGCTTGTAAATGTGTTGTAAACATTGCTGCTGTGGCCTCGGTGCTTTCCTTCTGGAAATGCTGCCTGCTCATACACGGGGGAACAGTTAAAAGAATCTGGTAGATGTTTATATCTAGAGCCAAAATAGTGCCTTAAACCCATCCTCGCTGTGAGTACTGAATTCCACCATCCACCTAAATAAGGAGTGAGGTCTCAGCCCTTTAAACAGACATGATCTCCCAGTTCTGAATAACCTGTAGAGGTGGAAATAGGGGCTTCAGGCTGCGTTACAGAAAACAAAATACTAATCATTTTTAGGTAGGCATTTTCAGTTTTTAGTCCACACCTCAAACTTACTGTAAGGCCATAGCTAGCTTCCTGTGTTTAAAGAAGATGGGGAGGAGGGAAGAAATGAACCTTTCTCCTTTCACTAATAGCAAATAGGAGTAGGGTTTGGAGAAACAGTTCCAGTTGGTTCTAATAAGCCATGTAGATGGAAAGTGAACTTAAATGCCTTTCTATTTAAAAAGTATAATCCAAAAATAACTTTTTCCTACCAAGTTTAATGTCTCGTTTTATGGCCCTGGCATTTGTTTTCCACTCCTGTTCTCAAGAGCTCTGCAACATTTTCCACTTCCTATGTCAATTTCAAATTTTGATGCTAGAAAGCAAGTTTGTCTTCTATGCTTGATTTGAAGATTCAATATTGATTTTTTTGTGAGGCCGGAAAATGTCAGTTATGGGAGTGCTGCCTGGCAATAACTGAATTGAGTGTAGTTTAATGCAGCTACTTTCATCAGTGCCCTTCCACTGCTTTGCTTCACAGTATCTATGCATGTGTGTGACTACTGTTCTTCCCTCCCTCTCAGCCATTAAACACGGGGCAAAAGTTTTCTAATTTAGCAATGTAGATGCTTCCCCTGTGACCATGTAGAATTAAATCATTGATATAATGTTGCTGGTTCTGACTTTGTTTTCCCTCTCAAGACCTTATCTACCAATATAAGAATCCATCTGACTAGCAGAAAGGTGAGGTTTTCTGTTGCAACTGTACTCCAGGTCAGAGCATAAATAGTATTAATGAGATGAGAGCATTCTAACAGCTACCCTGATGGAAAAGGAGCAGACTGTTCTTAGAAGTCTGTGCTGCTGTTCTTTGATTGCCAGGTCTGTGGAATCAATGTGCAACTTCGTCACAATGGTCCTTGAATACTCCAGCTATATTTTTACTAGAAATGATGGGTTGGGACATGGCAGGTTGGAAGAAGTAGTCTTCATCTTCGCTGCTTTGATCTCCCAGTTTGTAAGCATTTCCGATTGAGCAGTGCAGTGTATGAGTTCTAGGCAGAAACCAAATGCTTATGAAATGTGGTGTCTTGAACTTCAGTGTGTATGGGTTTTATTTTCAGCTTATAAAATCTCTGAAGTTGAAAATACAGAAGTTAAATGAAACTCTGCTAGAAGCTAATGAAGGCTACAGAAAAATGGCAGAAGAGAACAGCAGACTGAAGCATACAATCATGCTCAAGGTTTGACAACCATTTAAAAACAACTTTAACGTGGCTTGTTTCTGCAGTTACATTCAATGTATCTGCATCTTTGTACATGTAAAAACACTGTTCAGTCTCACTAATTGCTTTTGATGTTAGCATAATGTGTTTTTTTTGTTTTCCTTTGTTCCATTCTGAAATTCCTGTACTTATAACCCTCAAGCTTCACTTTTTGGCTTTGTATCTTGTAACGCAAGACTCCTGAGACTCCTTTTTCAATTTAAGTAATAGACTCAGTCAATAGGGAAACAATGCTGATACTGCTTGCTAATCTAAAGATGCCCCAATTTATTGTCAAGCACAAACTACTGTGTGGAATACTTGTGGAATCCTCTCTCCTGTCTAATCATGAAATGTCCTGCTGAGGGCGGGCAAGCAAGCTAGTACACTAATGTTACCGCAACTAAACCTAAAAATTTTTGGCTTGAAAGCTGTACTGGCACTCCTGCAGAGGTGGCCAAGCTGGATAAGAGTGATGGGCAGGCAAGCCACTTAATATTTCAAAAGCTTCATAAAGTTGACAGCATCTGACCTCAGGCATCACCTAGACTCCTAAGTAAAAAATGAAAAAATTGACCTCTTGACGTTTTGCACATGTAACTTCCAAGTGAAATAAGACAGGTATCAGACTGAGTGTTTATCTGAAAATTAAATTACTTCCTGCATAGTCCCAAGCCTGAGACTGATAACTGTTAATATTGAATTTCATTATTCTTAATTGGTGTGCCTTTTTCACCACAAGGACTACAGAGCATCTTGAAGACTGTGTTCTGCCCACTCAATGAATTTATTCAGTCCTAGTTAGCAGACTTACAAGTTTTGATTTGACCAGTTCTGCTTTAGTAATCACTTTGTGGCTTAAGTCTGGAAAACTTTTTTTTTTGTTCCTTGAGCAACTGAAATTCTTTGCATGGTGTGGCTGAGCGTTAGTGTCAGCTACTTCAGTCAGACTTAGTCTCTGTATCTGGTGGCCCAATAGTTTGCTGTTCTATTAATTACATAAAAGTAATTCAGAAGAAATAGCTACTGAATATCCACTTAGCATAGTAATCACAGGGGTGTTTGAAAGTAGTAAAATAGAAATATAGAAAAAATAGAAAATTAAGCTATATGAAAGACTTTGGAGTGTTCATGCACCTAACACAGCTGTATGCTCATAGGATCAAGAAATGGATAATCTTCAGAACTGGGCTAAACGTGTTCTTGAGCTTGAAGAAACAGTGTCTTCCCTGCAAAAAGAACTCGATGAACGCAAAAAGCATTTCTCTATTGAGGAACCAAAACAACAAAAACCTCGGCGAGGTTTGTTGGCTAACCTGAAATCTACGGTAGCAGGCACTGCTAGTACACCTCTTGGTAAAGGCTGGGGCAAGTGCGAAGATGTTTCAACCCCTTCAAGAAAACATGTACTGTTTGCTCATAAAACAAAAGAATAATACTTGATTAATGAACTGTGCAATTACTGGGCTGCTTCATCAGTCTTTAGCTGTTGTTAGCTTTTTTTTTTATCTACCCTTAGATGCCATCCTTACTGTCATGTTAACTGACAAATGTTTAATGCAAGACTCTTTTAATCATGTTGGATCAAATTTAGAGCTATGTAACTGTAGACTTCTGCTTTTACTGTTGATATGGGGATGAGATTTGAGATGTATTACAATATATATAAAATATATAATATAAATCTTAATTCTTGAGTAACTGCTATTGAGGTCTTCATACTTAAATGTGATTCATGAAGTGGGATGTTCCTCCTCTGCTGCTTATTACCTTTTAAAACTAAATATTTTGCTTTTGTTGCTGATTCCTAGAAATCAGATGGCTTGTAATTTTATAAATTTGCTTGATCCTTCAGAAAATACTGTGGCTTTGACCTGAGAACTACCCTCCTGGGACTAAACTGACCAAATTGTTTAATATTTGACCTCATAGAAGAAATAAAATGAGGTCTTATCTGGCTTCTTGCTATTTTGTGGTTAGTTTGACTTTGTAAAGGAACTTGTTTTAATAATGTTTGACTTTCCACTAAGGACATACATTAAACTCTGAAAAATCTATTTATAATAAAACTTTCAATTATTAGATTAAGCTCTGAGTGTTCATTTTATAAAGGTGAGAATATCAGTGAAACCAAAGAAAAGGTAAAATGATAAACTTTGAGGCTGAGCTGTCATAGCAATTGACGAGTGGTGATCTTGAGCTGCAAGAATCATAGCTCTGCTTGTTACTTACCTGTATCTACTAACTCGATATAAGAGCAAGTCTCGGGCATCATAAAACTTGAAATAGCTTCCTTATGGCAATTTCAGTCGGTGAGTGTGAGGTTTTCCTTGACCACTGTGAAAATACTATGCCTATAAGAGTTGGAGAATTGTTTTAGGACAAAGCAGAGCCTGTAAATAAATCAAATGAATCAGTTCCTGCTGCTTCTCATGGTGGAAGGGGAACCCAGTTCAGCATGAGAACCTTCCCCTCATGTGGAATCGCTAGGTGGTGCAGCCTTCCTGTGTGATACTGCAACAGCCTGTTTTGGATGGGAATGCTCTTACCCACCAGTTGCTTGAGTTGGTCTGCTCGAATGCAGTGATAAGTATCAGAAGACATCACTCTGGTATGTCTCTAACCCGTCTGAAGAAGTAGGACTTGAGCCAGTGCAGGTCTCGTGTTTTGAACGGTTTCTTTTAAATATGGATTATCTCCCAGGGAGAATTTCTAAAATATTACTCTATTCCCACACAAACTATTCCAACTATTAAAAAATATTTTTGGTGTAGTGCTATAGTGCACTGAGTGCTGATCCCTTGAACAAGAAGGCTGCTGAGTACAAATTGCTCTGGACCAGCAATGGTCAAACAATAGGCTAATACTAGGAACTTACTATAATATCTCTTCAAATGATTTCATGCTGTGCTTTGATGCTCTGTTGCTTGTCGCTCTGTTGCTTGTCTGAGATTGTATGCTAGCACGTTTGCAGCATGCTATCTATAATCTCTTATTCTCTGAGCAAATGGCATTTCCATGCGCCTTCCTGCTTCCTGGATCACTTTTGTTGGCTTCAGGTTGTTGGCTTCAGGAAATGGTTTGAAAAACAAATTTATAGTATCTCTTAAGCTTTTTTCCTTAAGCTAAAACACAACCTGTAGTGAAGTACTTACCAAGTTTTAGCTGTAATCTCTTCCAAAGTGTTGTAACAGACTGTTACATTAAAGAATTTTGAGAAGCTGTTTTAAAGGACAATTTAGGACTAAACCTTTTCTTCCTGCCTGCTGAAAAGAAACCCCAAAAGGGCTGTAGAAATGGATGGTTCAATCTGCTTCAGCTTCCCAAGACTGAATAGATATAAGGTATGCAGAGTCCATCAATATTTACCATTCTAAATTACCCTTCTTAGTGGTAATAAGCAGAGGCTCCTATGTTCCATGTCCTACTGCTGTGGACAGAGTATCAGGTGTTTTTCCCCGAATTACTACTGTACAACTCATTTCAGACTAAGCGTTTATTAAAATTAAAAATCACCATACAATAGAAACAATATTTACATATTTATCTGATAGTCTGCTTAACCAGCGTAGTTTGACTGAAGGAAGCCAATGGAAAACAAAAGCAATGATTGTTTATGCTGCTGAACTTTAGCTGCAGGCACACCGAAGCTTTATCGAAAGGGTTGTAAGCTTCTGCAAAGTACCACTTGCCTAAATAATTGGGGTGAGAGGTGGAGAAGATGTGCTGGGTTTCAGTGGTAGGAACAGTGTCACCAAGAAAAAAAGCCCACTTATACTGTAGTTGTGTTGTAATTGCAGTAGCTCAGCTGTTTTGATAACTCATTTGGATAGAACAATTTAATATAGAGCTTAGCAAACTGCGTTTCATTTTTATGAATTACAGATTTGTATACTTAGCAACAACGTTATAGTGTTACTGCAATGTAACTTAATAGCCTATTGCATATTTCCACAAATTGGTTTTGACCGTGCTAGAGCTAGTTTTAGCTTTAAAACAGCTTTTAGGTTAGTTGATTAAAGCAGCAAAAATACAAGGAATACTCGGATAATCACAGACCATTAGAAATTACAATTAAAATATTTTCACGGGTACCATTCTCAGTGACTGCAATAAAAGTATGAACTTCCTTCAAATTCCTGTGCTTTCCCATTGATGATGACTTTGGCCTTGTGGGAAACCAAAGGCCGAACACAGAGCTGGGTATGCTGCTGCTTCTGCTGTCATGTACGCGCTTCTGCATCTGAGAGGGCTGTTGCATTGCTTTGAAAATGTTTTTAAACTTAATACGAGTGACAGAGCAGTAAGAGAGAATCATCTTCAATGTAAAGAATTACATACACAACCCTTCCTTAAAGGAAATCATTACAACATTTAGAAAGTCTTACAAGAGGTGCCAATACTCCAACTGAGACTGCAAAATAACAAGGATACAAAAATAGTTTTCACACTATGCTGCATTTCAAAAAAGGTGATTTAAGAGCAACACCATGTCTTAAATCTGTAAGGTCTCCTTCATGACTTTTTCTTTTGAAGACAGCTGTTCATGCATCCCTTTTATAAAGGCCTCCTTGTAATGTATTCCATGACTGATCCCGAGAAGGATTTGTCAGACTGTACAGGCGCATGGTTGCTTTCCTTTTGCCTCCCTTCCCACCCCAGAAAGCTGACTTGGTTTGGTATCTTTCTGCAGCTGCAAAACACAGAGCATTTAAAGAGAACTTCAGCCTCAAGAGGAATTGTTTTAACCAAAGAAAAGAATGATTATTTCGCTGCAGAATTAGTCTTTCCATCAGCATTTCAGCTTCCACTCTTGGTTAAGACATCCAAGCTCACGGAGTAATTGGTTACAGCAGTCTGTCCAGGTAACAGTCTGTGACAACGCTCCATGTCAACAGGAAAAGTGTTCTTTGTTCTATGGCTGCTGTTGATACTGCCCTTCTGTTGCTGTGTAGAAGTCATCGAGCACACTCTGTAGATAATCAAATGTTGGTCTCTCTTCTGCCTTGTCTTTCCAGCATGTTTTCATGATGTCATAAAGCTCAGCTGGACAGGTTTCCATACGAGGCATCCGGTAGCCACGCTGGAGAGCAACCATCACATCTGAATTGCTCATACCTTTAAAAATAATAAAAAAGAGGTTTAGATGAATTGATCTCTTAACGCCTTAAGAAACTATCTGACTTGATTTCTTGTTCATTTACTTCATGCTAAAGCTTTTCACACATCTAACCCAGAAATACAAGGCTACTGCTACTTGTTAAAGGCAGCTACTAATAAGGGTTCAGTAAACAAGGCCTAGGTGCGCATGGACACAGTGGGATTTGCTCTGAAAATCCCAGGAGAAGATGTCTGTTTCCCTGGTCAAGTACAGCACTGTCTTTAGTGCCAAGTCTAAAGAGCCTGGAAGAGTTCATAATGCTTGTCTCCAGAATCAGCTCCATTCTGTTCCCCAGATCCCTCCTGTGTCTCCTACTTTCAGAGGTGGTCAGATCCGCAGCCAAAACCCCACCCTGGCCAACTGTGTCACTCTTCCCTCTTTGTCTCTGGCTGCAGAGCTTTAAACCTGCTTGTTCCACAGCGATGGAGAGCAGCACACTGTGCTTCACCACACTGCCAGTGCCCCACGTCCATGCACCCTTCAGTGTAGTTACACACTCAGATTTTTCTCCTGTCTCAACTGTTGTGCATCTGCTGCTGATTGCAAGATAGTGGACGTCACCGACACCGTTACATGTAACAGGCAATTTCCTCTCCCTCTTGCTCATACTATTCCTGTTGTGCAAAACCATCTCATCAGCTGTGATGAGCTTTGCTTTGTTTCCCCGTTGTTGTTCTCTGAGAAAAAGAGCAGTAACAACCAGCAGTGCATCCCGAGCCTCACATACCTCTCATGGACCAGCCCCAGACTGCATCCCCCTCTTTTTTTTTTATCTTGTTCTTTTCCTCCTTTATATCCTCGAGAGATGGGTTCACAGAAGGATTGCAACACCTGCTCTCAGAAGGCAGTCATGCACATGAGGTCAGCTATGCCAGGGCCGACAAGAAAACCACTTCCTACCCCGAAGCCTGCCTTTCAGCTTGCCCTTTCCTCTGCACATCTTACGCAACTCAGGGGGTTAACTATGCCAGCTTTACCTTCTCCCAAGCCAGCCTCTGAGCTTTTTGTACTTCAGTGAATGCTCTTTCTTCCAGGGACAGGGCATGCAGGAAGCACCTGTGTTTCAGCCTGGACATTTGCCATCAGTGAGGACTTCATCTCTACCCAGAAGGGTATCTCGACCCCACAGCCGCTGGCTGCTCCTCAAACCAAGTTCCCCATGTAGTGCAGCTCTAAGACTACCGTGTGGTGTGTTTTTTTTAACCTCTGGTTAGGTGAGAGTGTGACATGCAGTGCTCCAATTGATGCCGAGGCTTGCAGCAGAGGTGCAGGTGTGCTGTCCCCTGGGCACACGGTGACGGAGCAGCTCCACCGCTGCAGAGCACTGCATGCATCGCCAGAGCACCGAGGCTGTGATTTAAGCCACTTGGCTGGTAAGGATACATTTGAATCACAACCAAATGACGAATTAATTCAGTGTAACTACTTAGATTTTCAAGATGACTTGAATTAAGGGGGTTTTCCTTAATACGCAGGGAAATTCTGCCAATCACATTATGCACACCATAAGACCAAGCCAAGTTTTCCTCAATTAGAAGAGCAGATACCACTGCAACAGAACATAGTGGATCCTCTTTGCATTCATTTCAAAGGGAGAGGTTAAGATCTGTGCAGGGTAGGATTAATTCCCCCAAATAATTTGACATTAACTATAGGATACTGCCCCAAATTCTTCCAAAGGTCAGAGTTCCTTCAGTTCAAGCCTTTTGGCTTTAACTTCTAGAAATATCATCAGCCATGAAATCTGGGTCTGAATCAAAGCGGTTACTTTGGGCACATCTTTTGTATTTTCAAAGTTTTTCTTTGGAAGGAGGAGTGAAGTTTTCCTAACACTGCACGTGTTATAGCAAAAGAGTATTTTGAAGGTAGCAATGGAATAGGATGTTTTCACAGAATAAGGAATTACTGCTATACAAAGATAAAGTAAAGCCAAAATAAATATAGAAAGAAAGCCGATGAAGTATTTTTACAGAGAACAATGATCTGACTGCTTGGGTTTGAGTACTTTATAGGCTTGTGTTTAGATCTAGTGTCTTCAGGATTATTGCTGTATTCTGAATGCTGCGTACTGTGTTTCACCTAACTTGCAGAAAAAAATATGCATTAAATAACCACTTAAGTTCATAAGACCAAAATGAAGAGCCTTTTATCAGTATTGCGTACTCAGTACAGCATCATGAACATCCTTATGTATTTTTTTTTTTAAACAGATAGGCTTACCTGTCTACCCCACACTTGATGTAGTACTCTCAGAATAGCTACTTGTTTAACTTTTCCAAGTTAGTTTTTTTTTTTTTTTTCTTTCAGCTAGAGGGATACCTGTTTAATCAAAACTATGTCCTAGTCAGTAAAAGACATCCCACATGCATATTCATTACACCTTACAGCAAAAAGACTAGCTAGCAAAGGACTACCTCTAAAGATTTGGTACATGTCTGTTAATTACTCTGTGGTACCTGAAGATTTCCTTATGTTACAGCCCGGGAAATGATGTAAACAAAGCAACATGAAGGAAGAATCCCAGTGTACAGAAAGTGACATACCTTGTGAAGAACACCTGACATATGCAAACATGGCTGGTTCCAATAAATTACATATTGTGTAATCACCAGGAAATTCACAGAATCAGAGAATTGTAGGGTTTGTAAGGGACCTTGAAAGATCATTGGGTCCAACCCCCACTGCCAAAGCAGGTTCCTCAGAGCAGGCTGCCCAGGTAGGCGTCCAGACAGGCCTTGAATATCTCCAGAGAAGGAGACTCCACAACCTCCCTAGGCAGCCTGTTCCAGTGCTCCGTCACCCTCACTGAGAAGTTCTTTCGCATGTCGGTGCGGAACTTCCTGTGCTCTATCTTGCGGCCATTGTCCCTGTCCTATCCCCACAAACCACTGAGAAGAGGTTGGCTACATCTTTCTGTCTCCCACCCCTCAGGTTTATAGACATTGATGAGATCCCCTCTCAGTCTTCTCTTCTCCAGGCTGAACAGACCCAGGTCTCTCAGCCTTTCTTCATAGGGAAGATGCTCCAGGCCCCGTATCATCTTTGTGGCCCTCCACTGGACTCTTTCCAGGAGATCCCTCTCTTTTTTGTACCGGGAAGCCCAGAACTGGACACAATACTGCAGGTGAGGCCTGACCAGGGCAGAGTAGAGGGGGAGGATCACCTCCCTCGACCTGCTGGTCATACTCCTTTTAATGCACGCCAGGATCCCACTGGTCCTCTTGGCCACGAGGGCACACTGCTGGCTCATGGTCAACCTGTCGTCCACAAGGTCCTTCTCCTCAGAGCTCCTCTCCAGCAGGTCGTCCCCCAGCCTGTACTGATACATCTGGTTGTTCCTTCCCAGGTGCAGGACTCTACACTTGCTCTTATTAAACCACATTTGGTTTCTTCCTGCCCATCTCTCCAGCCGGTCCAGGTCTCGCTGAATGGCAGCACAGCCTTCTGGCGTGTCAGCCACTCCTCCCAGCTTTGTGTTGTCGGTGTACTTGCTGAGGGCAGACACTATTCCCTCATCGTCAATGAAGATATTGAACAAGACCGGACCCAGCACCGACCCCTGGGGAACACCGCTAGTCACAGGCCTCCAGCCGGACTCTGCGCCGCCGATTACCACCCTCCGAGCTCAGCCAGTCAGCCAGTTCTCAACCCACCTCGCCGTCCACTGCTTTATCCCACACTTTCTCAGCTAAAATTAGTTTTTTTTCAACAAATTCAACCTACTTGCCTACAGAATCAGACACTTGTTTCGTATTTCAGAGGTAGTTCCTGAAACTATAGTCCTACTAATTGCTTTGAATTTCTCAGGAAGAGAAACAGCTGTTGGAATTTAGGAACAAAGATCACAGAAGTTCCAAGTTTCTTGGCTGGAAATGCTTCCTACCAAGCTGCCTGCCTAGATTTTCATTCCTAGCATTAACTATTTGTCAGCTGCAACTCAAACTGTTTTGTATGCAGCTTTATGCTGAAAACTTACTAGTTGCTGAAGCCGGTTAATACCTGAAAATAATATTTTGAAGTGTTCCCATTAGAACTGAAAAATCAATTTACTGTTTCTACTCCAGCAGCTGCTACTCACAACCTATCACTGGGCTATTCTTGCCATGCTGGGGTAATTTATCCAAACCTGTCACATTTCTTCATGTGAACTAAATTGGTCATCCACTTATTTTGCTGTCCCGCTGGTTCCTCAGTATCAGCTTTTTGCCTGTTAGGCTACTTCAGTTTAGACTTTTATTTAAAATAGTCATATATCCCTCTTGCAGTTGAATGCAAGCGATGCCTGCAAACTATTACAAGCATAATGCAGGCAAGAGGCTTCCCCTTCTAATCTCTGGCTGACAAATTAGTTCACAGTGTATGGCTTATTTATGATACTCATAAAAATGCTTCCATATTAAAACAAACAAACAAAACAACAACAACAACAAAAAAACACTATTGCCTAGGCTTCCCCTAGAAGAGATATTTTCCCACAGTAGTACAGTTTCTGCTGCGCCAATTGATTTTGTTCTTAAAATAAAAATATGATGTGTTTTACGGAGGGTAAAGAGACAGCAGACTTAGCTGCAGAATTAAGTATTGGTTGGGGTTTTGTATTTTTGTAGTGCTGGTTTCTGGGTGAACTTGTAGGTTTGCTCAGGGAAGGACAGTTTTCAAGGTATCCAGAAGTATCTTGTGGGGTCACCTCAGCATGGGCTAGTGTCTGGATGCATGGGCATGTGCTAATGGGAAATGAAGTATTGCAACTGTGGGAAGAGCCATGAATTACCCTGCTGCTGACAGCTTCCATCTGATCTTTCCTTGGGGACCTGAGCAGCTTTTTTAGACTAGGACTGGGAGGACCATCTACTCAGTCACATATTTTATAGCCCTTACCTAAAAAATGACCCTGAGCGTATGTTTAAACATTTAGCTATACAAGTAGTAGCCCTATCACCTCTTGAAGCTTAAGGGGGCTGCTCTCGAGCTTAAGTGCTTCCCTGGACTGGAGCCTTGAGGAGAGATAAGAACGTCTGCTTTGGTTCTGCCTCTTGCACAGAAAGGTGGTATGTTCTTCCTTCACATAACATCAAGTTGGCTGCCACCAACCTGTCCCTGGCTGCTTGAGTCTCATGGGAAGTCTGGTCTCCCTGTGCCCACAGGTGTTAAGCCTACTGTCACGGCAGGGTTCAGGACTCAGGTCACCCATTGCTGTCGCCTTGACATCCCTGGTGTTTCAGGAAGCAGAGTTCCAGCTGCTTGTGAAGGGATGGTGAAAACGTTTTCACTGTTTAAACAGCAAGAGCTGCTGCACTGGAAGTGCTGGGAAAGCATTGCTTGAATATATAATATCTGCTCTCCCTTTCCTGCCTGTAAACTGACGGATCCGAAGGCTTTATCTCAGGAGTTACTCCGTCTGTTAAATGGAAGTGAGCAGGCCAGGTGAATACAGCTGCACTTTCTCCATTTGCCCACAAGATAAGAGAATTTAGGTTAATTTTCCATAACCTCAGCAAGCTGATGTGAATGCACTCTGCTGCCCTGAGTTAATCAGCTATGCCGGAGATGTGACAGTTTTATATGCACAAGTATCCTTTATATGACCCATTTCTATGCATTGGAAAGATTACTACGTATTTTGTTTAACAGAAAGAAAAAGGAAACATGAAGCACATCACCATTTCACGGCTACCTTTATAGCCATTATTGATGTACTCCCCTGTGGTCTCGTATCTGAACCATGGGAACAAAGAACAACTATTCCATGTGGTTAAGCAACGCTGCTTTAGGCTCTGTTTCTTGTTTGTTTAGATTAGCTCATGATGACAAAGTATTAGTGCCTATTTGCTTGTGAAAACACACTTCTTTAGTATTTTCACATATTATGATATTAAAAAAGGCAGTAGCTTACACAGTACCATTAAAACTTGTACTGTGTCCTCCCCGAGACAGTGCTTTAACCTGTGAAGTTGGGATCTTTGACAATTACAGCAATTCTGCTGTAAATTCTTTTAAATATGTAAAAATGACTCTTCATTCAAGGTGCTAGTAGTCCATTTACTAAAATTTACCCCCAAGAGGCACATGGCTTGCACATATGGTGATGGTAGCTTTGCAAAACACTACCATTACCTGCAAGACATTCCCAAATCACTGGCGTTGCTACTGTCAGATGCTAGTTCTTTCCCTGGGTAATTTCTTTGCCTTTAACACCAAAGTATAAATACAGAGTAATGGTATAATTGTACATCCATACCTGGATAAGGAATCTTTCCATACGTGACGATTTCATACAGGAGAATCCCAAATGACCACACATCAGACTTAATAGTGAAAGATCCATAGTTAATCGCCTCCGGTGCTGTCCATTTAATAGGGAATTTTGCACCTAAAAACCAATACAGACTCAATCAGTCAAAGGCAAATTTAAACACTCTATATCAAGTAACTGGAAGGTTTTAAGAGACTTGTTGATGGTACCCCTAGATCAGGAAAATTACCAGCAGCTCCTTCTATCCAGGAGTTACCAGCAGAGATGTGCTGGAAGACACATTGCCATGCTGCATGTCCTGCATTAAAGGTGCAAATAAAATGCTGAAAGTTGCATAGCACCTTTTGTCCCTCGGGTATTGTGAATTTTTGCTAAAATGGCAGTAAACGTTTTACCTTCTGCCAGTGATCAGGGAGAAGTCCTACAAATCCCATTTGCTGGGGATTAACCTGGCAGGAGCTCAGCACCACGCAGCCATTCACTCACTCCCCCCAACCCCCACTGGGATGGAGGAGAGACTTGGGGGAAAATAAAAAAAAATGCCCAGCCAGACCCTGAGCAGCAGCACCCCCAGCCAACTCCCCCCATTTTATCATTCAGCATGATGCCCTGTGGTATGGGGCATCCCTCTGGCCAGCCTGGCCAGCTGCCCTGGCTGTGTCCCCTCCCAGCTCCTGGTGCACCCCCAGGCTCCTTGCTGGCAGGGCAGCACCAGGAGCTGGAAAGGCCTTGGCTCTGTGTGAGCGCTGCTCTGCCACAGCTAAAAACATCAGTGTGTTATCAGCATTATTGTCATCCTAAATCCAAAACATAGCACCAGCTACCAGGAAGAAAATTAGCTCTATTTCAGCTGAAACCAGGAAACCATCAGCTGGAATTTCACAAGACTTAACTAACTTCTACCATTTTAAAGAAAGTCCATCTTCCTTCAACATGCACTTTAACATATGCCACACAGTTATTTCTAAACAGCCATGGATGCAAAAGGAGTAGCAAGTCATATCTTAATATACGTCTTTCGTGTCTAAATAACTGATTCCAAAAAATCCCATATAAATGCAAACTCCATCTATTTAAGAATGAAACCCTTAAGCAGCCATCATTGGGGAATATTACTTTAGCTCTTTGGAAAAAGAAGAGTAATGCGAACAGATCCTATTTATGCCCTTTCAACCCTGCTCTGTCATGCTGGCACAAAAGCTAGGTAAGCTAGGAAACTACCGAATGCCAGAAAACCGATCAAAGAAACCCAGCATAAAGAATTGATAACATGAAAGGATCATTTAATCAATATACAATGTCCAGAGCTAGCTAAAAAAACACAGGTATGGGTTCTGTTCCTCTGAAAGCTGCTTAATCAGGTCCTTCCCCCTGAGCTCCCATTGAATTAGTCACTGGTTACCTAGTGACTTCTGAGCAGCCCTTTAATCGTCTCCCTTTAATCTCAACTGTAACGCATTGTTCTCTTTCTTCCGCATGCCCTGGTTCTTCCACTCTCATCCGACATTACCACAGTTTCCACCCAGTCAGTGTGAAAACATGAGGTAGTGCCCTTAAAACAAGAGCAGGACAGCCAGCCAACAGGCACGCTCAGAGATGCTGTAGGGCATTTACCCTAATGCAATCTGTGCATGGGAACATTAAAAAAAATCTTTTCACTACAGCTAATTGACTATGTCCTTCTTAAAACAATTTGTGACAATATTAGCAAAACACATATGGCAAAATACAGACAAATCTTTAACAGCATGCTTTCCTTTCTCACCAGTCCTGCCCCTGCTGCAGCGTTACCTCCCGGCCGTGTGCTGAACAGGGAAATGGAGGCAGCCTTTGAGCATCCCTACGCACAGGAGCAACGCTGCTGAACACGCAAATTGATGCTGCAGCTCCTAGAGCAGCTCCAAAAGAGAACCAATTTTGCAAAAGTTTCCCCCCAGCAACTACAACTACCAGGGCTGCTTCCTTTCTGAAAGGGGAGGGAGGTGCACGTGGCACTTAGGATGTGAAGAGAAAATAATTTTTGTAATTTCTCAGCACTGAATTCAGTGGGATGGAAGCTGCGGGTCTTTTTAAAAGTTGGTAGCATTAGAACACTGTCTCTAGGAAGCTTTTATGGCATTTTCTGTCCTTGGTGACCATATTATTTTTAGATACAGCCTTATTTCCTCCCAGAGACTGAAGTTTTAAAGATAAAACAAAACAACAACAGAACATACCTTCTCTTGCTGTGTATTCATTGTCTTCAATAACTCTAGCTAGTCCAAAATCAGCAATTTTGCACATCAGTAAGTCCGAAACCAGAACATTAGCTGCTCTCAAGTCTCGATGGATGTAATTTTTCCTTTCTATGTATGCCATCCCTTCTGCAATCTGTAACAAAAGAAACAACTATTTTGGTATTTCAGCACAATACAATGCCATCGGCAGGCCAGGCCTCTCTGTTCTTTCAATGTACCACCAAAGGCACGTTCACTTATTCATTACCAGTAACTTTGGAGCATTTTGTACATGAAAACTAGGAGAGGTTGACTGCCATGCAAGACTTACGTGTAGATCCAGTCCTGCACAATGATACAGTAGCAGCTTCAAAATAATAGTTTGGATGAATAACAGTTGGCAGGATAAGATACACGTTTATGAATCTTCCCAAATCAAAAATGTAAATGAAATGCTCATAAGATTTCTACTACAATATTCTCTTTCCTAAATTACTAACCAGTTTATTTTTAAAATAATAAGAAAATGGAAGAAATTGGTAAGTTAAATGAGAGACATGTTCTTTTAAGTTTCATTAAGCAACAATGCCGAATGTTTTTTAAAAGAAAAGGAAACAACACAAAAGCAAACAAGCAAACAAACAAAAAACCCACCAGCTTTCTAATTACCTGGTATAAGCCTGGGTAATTACTAAGACAGGTCAAATAACTATGTATGTTTTCACCTCCGACAACATCTATCTGCTCATACATGAGGGAGCAAGTACCCAGATACCATCACAAGTAAATTTAATTTGCATTTCAGCAACCAAAATTAATTTCCAAATCAAATTAAAGGTGATTAATGCTCTCAAAATACACACTGGGGATGATTACCTCAGCATTTGTCCAGACTGCCCTATTTCCCCTCCCAAAGAAAAACATACTATTTCTCAAAAAAAAAAAAAAAAAAAAAAAAGAAAAAAAAAGAAAAAAAAAGAAAGAAAAGTTTCTCACTCAACTCAGAGCAGTAAAACTTTTGTGTTGATAGTATGTTAGTAATGTTAGTATGCTGTCCAAAAGTTCAATAGGAGATAGGAAAAAAAATAAGAACAGACTAGTGCTTGGGAGCTGTCAGTATTTATTTTCCTTGTGAGACTGGGGGTGCCATTCCCAAGCAAGGCCCACAGGCTAACTGTGCCACAGACACTACTCCAGAATTTCTCTAGGTGACATGTCTCTGCCATCCACGTTGTTTGGGGAACACAAGCTCCCAGATTTGTTAATGAAGCAGCAGTGAAACGTAAGGGCCCTTCTCGCCCCAGTCCCTACGATGCTCATACATGTGCCCTTTCCCCTCCATCTCAGGAGAAGACGAGCACACGGACACCTTGCCAGTGCCAGAGCTGCACATTTCAGCTGTGCAGTAAAGCAGACAGGAGCACCTGGCAAACTTTTAAGAAAATATTCACACCACTTCTGCTTATCCGTTTTTAAAAAGTCCCCAAGAGATACACACACCACACGCAGGCAGCACTGCCACTTAGAGCAGTGAAACCCCGTTACCTTCGTTCCTCTTTTGTTGTTCAGGCAATGGAACACGCAGCCACTTTCCCTCCCACCTCTTGCCACTAAAAAACTTTTCTTACAAACCAATATATCGCCACTTCTTCAGGGCAGTCTTAAATTTCACTTACACAACACAAGGGGGTTCTCACACTAAACCAGAAAGAAAATCTGTGATGTTGAATAAAGTGAAGAACATCTGCATTTCAAATTTTCTAGAAATATGTAAAAGGTATTTTATAATGAAGGAAGCAGCTACTAGTGAATAGTCACCACAGAGACTTACTAGAGACTTAAAGACTACTCACAAAATAGAAGGGTAGCATTTAATTCTCTCCTCCACATGTGATGATTTGGGTTTGGGGAAGAAGGAGAACTGAAAGCGAAAGTTTTGCTCTAAGATCAGTGCTGAAATGGCGCCGGCCAGCTTGGCAGATGCGACTGAAACGCAGACAGGTGCACTAACGCCACTGTGAAAATGCAGCAACTATCGAGAAGGAATCAACTTTCCTCTTACTTCCCTGCACAGATCCAACATTTGGACTAACCGCTGGCTGGTGAATGATGAACCGCTTCATGGAAGAGAAGTTTGTGGCTGTGATTTTCAGTTTCCAAGCTCAGCCAAGCAAAGCCATTGGAAAGACCTTTTTATTTCCTCTTCTTTGTGCCAGTTCCACTGAACTTATCATCTGTTCGTCACAAACTAAGAATGTGACAGCAAACAATTCACTGTGTTTTCAGCAAATACAAATTACATTTCCACGCAATTCCAGGGCAATGGTTTTGACTGGATTGAATCAGGGAAATTCAAAGAAGCCGTGTACATACAAACGTTAGGGCATGCAAAAAATTCCCAAAAATGAGTGGGCAAGGAATTCTGATTAACAGGAGGGGAAAGGCAGAAAATCAACAACTGAATTCAAACATCCAGTTCATGTTAAGCCCTTGTGATCGACAAACAAAAAAAAAAAAAAAAAAAAAAAGAAAGAAAAAACCACACACACAAACCCACAACAAAACAACCCCCACAAAAGGATCTTTTGATGAAGGAAATGTGTGCCAGAGCCCATGCGATAACTCTTTCTGATAATTGTTGGGTTTTCATTGCCAAATGTTATGTTAGATGTAGAGAAATCCACAGGAACAAAAGAAAAAGAAAGCACTCTTTCCCTCTCTTTTAATGATCATTTGTACCTGTCAAGGCTGTTCGGTGACGTGCAAGTCAGAAGCAGGAAAGGAAAGTTTACTTGGGCTTGCAGGATATTTTCTGTGGCCTTTAAGAAAGGATCCTGCCTACACTGCACTACTACCAGTCAAAAAGAAACTGGTTTTCTCATAACCTGTAATCAACTACGGGCATGCTTGTAGAATTACCTAAGCTAAATTATTTAACAATAACAATAATAAAAGGCAATCACTAAACAGTAGGAACGATGTACATAATGTAAGAATGACAAGTAACTAACTAACTCCTGGAAGGAATAAATCAGCCTGTAGGACAGCCTCCAGACTATGAATCTTCAGCTGAAGTTCAGACGATAAATAAATGACTCCAAGCCAACATTTTGCATACGGCTCTGTCACTGACGTGGTGATTTCAGCTAGCTGTGCTCTTTTCTCTCAGTTTCTGCTCTTTCTGCCTGTAAAACATGGTGATTACTTAACTCTCCAGAACGCTTGTGGGTCATCTCACAAACAATAAAACTCTTATTTAAAGAAAATGGTAGGAAAAGCAGGCAGCAAACAATGGTGCTAAAAGAAGCATTCCATGTGATCTGCCCAGTCCTTCACATCTTCTGAAGGGAGAGGGGAGAACCTAACAAACCAGCGTCTCAGGAGAGGAGACTCTGCTTTCACAGCAAAGCTACACTTTCAGAAAATGAAAAGCACTTGGTCACAACTCACAGATTACATCAGTGAAATGCCATAGCTGAAGCTAAACAGCACATACAGGGATGGGCAGTTATGTTCTCTTCGTTTTTTCGAAAGGACAAGGACAAATCTCTGCCATTTTTTTTAATTTTTATTTTTTTTTCTACAAAACTGGAGAACTTCTGGGTTCCTTAACAGCTCAGCTGTTAAGCTCAATTGAAAGACGTTTCATTTCAACTTTCATTCCAAGGCCTGTGATTCATTTTTGCAAGAGTTATTTCAAACGAGACATGTTTACATATTGTTTGCAATGCTGTTTATTAATGCAGAAGGAGGGTTGCAGTAACATCTGTAACAGATTCCACTTGTGCATTTGTAAGCTATGTGTAAAAATGTGGAATACTAAAAAGGCCAGATGGGCTTGTTCGGGGTTAACCTGATAGGATGTTTTTGTATCATGCTGAGAATATATGATATCATGTTGAGAATGAAAAGTGGGTGACGGGGATCATGAAACAGATGGGAATGAAAATGAAACATAATGAAAGAATGGCAATATGAAGACTTCTGTTTTTCCTAGGAAAGCAAATTTTAAACAACTTGGAGAGTTGGCAGGTGCAACCTTATAGGAAAATAGTCTCAGGAACAACCATGCCAGCAAGGAAACAACAATTACAAGTGCAAGGGCAAACCATGCATTGTAAAAAAGGTGCTCAACAAGAAAAGGTTGGCCAAATCTTACATGGTCTGAAACCCCTGAAAATGATACAGTCAAATTGAAAATTGTAAAAGAATACCCAAATACAACTAAAATCAGAAGAAGTGACCCACAAAACATGCTGAAAACAGAAAGCATAAGCAGAGAAAAATTCTAGAGGTGCATTTGTAACAAGATGAGCAACAAAAATATTTATGTTAAACAGATGGGGAAAGCTACATGCAAATGACACAGAGTTTTTAAATGCCTGCTTTTGCTTCAGTCTTCACTAAAAGCATCAAGGATGCACGCATGGCTGACATGAATAACAAAGGGGTAAGAACTCAGGGTGTAAAATGGAAACTGGGCTAGAACAGTTTTGAAGGACATGGGTGTTTATGAAACACCTGAACACTGTCAGTAAATCCAGTCAGAGAGCCTCTACTCACCTGCAAAACAGGGAAGTAAAATATGGACAAAGAATAAATAAATTAAACTGATGAATCAGTATTCAAGGTTGCACCTAGTTTGTATTTGGTAACAAATTAAATCAATTCTGGGGGGAAAAAGAGAAGAAGAAGAAGAAAAACAGAAAAATATATGACCTATGATGTTATGATGTCCAAAAGACTGAGAAACACTAGGCTAAATCATCCCCAGTCCTCTCCAGCACTATTTCATCTATAATTTTTAAACCAAAATCATCTAGAAATGGTTACTTTGGGGATGGTTTAGGTACTTTTAAAAGGCTTTCCTTTGCATTGACAGATGGGGCTTTTTTGTCCATTCAGGATCCGTACATATGAAAGCTACAGGTGAAACTGCACCCAGTAGAAGCCAGGGATCTATGAATAAAGGTGGCTTCAATGATCCCTCTGTATTGCTGCTGCCTGCTACACAAGTGATTCTCACTCCCTAGGGCTGCTCTACCACTGAGGCTGCATCTGCAGGCTCAGCAGTGAGCAGGACATCCTGGCCACATCCCTTTTCCTTTGCTGGGCTGGGCGCAGGGTGGCCGCAAAGCTGCTCTCACTGCAAACCAGCCCAGGCCCGTGGCTCTGTGGGAAGCTCCTGCTAGAGCAGGTGAAGCAGCCTATGTAAGTCAGAGTACATAGGAAATCAGCGAAAAGCAGCTACAACATGAGGGACTATCCCAATGAGGTTAAAGAAGAGGAGGTAATGTAGCATTTGCTGAGGTTCACACTGCTTTAAATTTGGTAATTCCCAGTTTTTAGGGAAGAGTGTCAGAAAAAACAGCCTGCGGTTTTGGAAGGTTTAAGCAAACACATGCTATTGACCTGGATAAGACTTTATTTGGTCTAGGGTTAACCAAAACCAGATTCCTTTCAATGATGGCCAGACATGTAATAAAATAAAACATGCTTGCAGAATTTGAAACAATAATTCATCCTCACATCATTAGGGTAAGTGCCTATGAAGAGGGTATAGACCCTCTGTATCTGAAAACTGTTGAGATACAGAGACGTTTTAATTCTTCAAATGATAATTATTGTAATACCTATTTTCCATTTGCAGCAGAGTTTATACTAAAGGTGAGTCAAGAAAGGCTGCAAAAATGTATTCCACTTTCTCCAGTCAAACAGCTAGATAGTTAAAGCAGACTCACATAGAAAAAAAAAAAAAAAAAAGAGTAACGTACTGGAATATTAGAGGGAATCATTATTACTATTTCAATATTATTATTAGTCTAATGGCATTTTAGCCTTAAAAAACAGAAAGAGGATAAAATAAGAGTTGCTAACAAAGTTGTAGATCATAGAAGGATTAATGAAAGTATCAGCGCTGCATGGAAAAGACTGTTTTTTGTGATACAACTGACCAGTTTGAAAAGTATGACACGAGTATGTTCATTAATATTGATATAATTTTCCTAAACCCAACATGTGTATACTAAGCAGCAGATAACAGATTTGCATAAGAAGTAGGAAGAGTTGATAAATGCAAAAAGTTCACTGAATTTGCATCACACGTTCTTAGTTGACCTCGTAAAACAGAGGCAAGCATGATTTCAATAACTGGAAGACAAAGAATTGGAAGCTCTTTGGGCAAATTAGCTGTGGGGCAAGACAGGAAACAACTACCAAGATCCAGTTTGCCAGTCACCCTGGTGATGCAACAGCCAGGCTATTGCCTGTAAACGACAGAGGGGAATACAAGCAGCCTGCACGCTGAGTGTTTTGGTCTGCTGCCTTAGCAAGATCTGGCAGCAGAGCTTGTGGACAAAGCAATGAAATTAGCTCACATTCAAGCCTGTAACTGGGAACTGATAGCCAACAGCACCTTTGCATTTCCTCAGCCTGATTGCTGAGCTGAGAAGCAGAAGTACCAGGAACTGCTCGCAAGTTGTGTCAGCTCGTGACTGCCAGACCAGGGAAGTTACTGGACCAGCCCATGGGGTTGCTGGGCTACTTAGCACTCACCAAGCAGTGGTCTCATAGGCTGTAAGTACAGGGAAAGAGGCTCAGGTGTTGGTTTCTCCATGTACCTGACTTTGTTTCTGGCGGCTATTAAAAATTCACAATTCTGCTGAATTCTACAGGGGATGCCACTGCTCTCTTCTGTATGAAAGCAGGCAGTACTGAAGATATGTGCTGAAGATATGTTTGCAAAACTCAGCTTCTTTTAAAACACTCTCATTACAGAGACTGCTAGCATTCATCTCTAGTGGCCAAAATTATCTTTGCCAGGGCATAACCAACCCTAGATTTCCCTAGCCCCTACTCATACACACTAATTAAAACACAGAAGAGAAACCTCAGCTCTTCCAGAGGGCAGATTGTTTTAGAAACTGAGCTGGACCTCCTTCCCAGCAAGCATTTTCTTGCCATGTTTTCCACAGACCTAATTTCACAAATTGGGACTGCTAGTACAGCAAAATAGAGAAATTAAAAAAATAAAATCCCTGAGTCCACAGCTGTACACTGAAGTCACCACCAGACTTAAATCCACCTAAATCCTCCTCTGTTGCTGTTAACAATGGCAACTGATGCATGCAGATGCTCAGATAACAAAATAGCAGAATCAGTACAGCAGAGCAGAAGTATATTCAATTACTTGCTTGCAAAATGTTATCTTTTTACAAGATGTTTATTTCACCTGTTGGAGCAGTCCTAACTTTTTTTTTTTTTTTTTTTTTTTTTTTTTTTCCAAAATCAGATTATTTTATCCCTTGTAAATACAGATTTTTTTCAAGATTATTCAAGGCAAAGGCTTCATGAATTCAGTAAGTGAAGCACTGAGTAGCCATCTGGCAATGCAAACACCAGCTCACAGCACTCTTTAATAGTGAAAAAATCAGCTCCAGAAGTGGGTTCATATTTAAGGGCATTACATTCTTCAGCTATCTGTTAGTCACACAGCCACAGCCTCCCCTCCCTTTCTCTCACTCCCAGTCCTTCCCTATCTGACAAGGCCAAAGGTGACAAAGGCCTTTCCTCTAGATAAAAAGGCAATGTATTAAGTGGAAAGACTTCCTGACCATTTTCATGCTGCTGAATCACAAGTCCATTGCTAATGTATTGTTCCGCATTGGGTAGAGTTTCAGAATTTTTTGTTGCAACATAATTCTTGCATAGACACGTGCATACAGACACGCCTGCTGTGCAGTGTGGCTGTGAGCAGCTCAGCCTTGGGAAACATCACAGGCAAGCAAGGGGAAAAAAGAAGACAATCCTCAGCTACCATTTGTTGCATTTTCAGTCTTCCTGAGAAGCCTGGATGGACAGGTAAACTGGCTTACCAGAACAGTGTGACTAAAGAGACATGCAGAGCTCAACAGTGTGTCAACCAAGGCCAAAAAAATATTCCTGATCTTATTTTAGTTCACTGTGAGTTTTCTCCCTGGACATTTATAGTGTGTAACTGTCAGAGGCAGAACACTGCACTATAGGCACCTTTCATACAGACCTTGACACACAAATCACTTTGGGGTTTCTCTCTACATTTTTTTTCTTATGGTGTGGGATAACTTGTATATTTTGAGACTATCTCCATGGTTTCACAACCAATGAGATTTCTTGTGAAATATTGATTAGATTTTATTTGCTTCACAGTAATTTACATATGAATTTGAAACAGACATTACTCTGTGGAAGTTAAGATAGAAGTTTTACTAATTGAGCTAACCTAAGAAATAAAGACAACACCACCAATGAATGCTACTTGGAGGCATCTCGTAAGCACTCACTCCACAGAACTTGTACACTTTCACCTCACTTCTGTTGGAAATGAAAACAGCCTTTTCACAAAGGAGAGTGACTGTGTACCACTGCCATCTAAGTAGATTGCCAGCAGTATCAAAGAGGGAGGCCTAAATTCACAAGTTTCCTTTGAAACACATTTTTCCTCTATTCCCTCCTTTCAAGTAACCATATTTACTCAGACAAAAAAACTAAATTCTCCTTTAATGCGACAAAGTTTAGGATAAAGTTTCCCATTCTGAATTTCAGACTTGGAGAGAAATAGAACCCCTTAATATTGAGCATGGTTCTTAAAACTTACCTGAGCAGAGAAGTCAATTAGTTTTGGAAGCAACAATTTACTTCCTTCATCACTCTTCAGAAAATCCAGCAAACTTCCTGTTACAACAGAGAAAGACTAAGTCAGTGTAGCTTATTATCAGAATAAAGTTCCCACTAGGTCCTCAATTTTCTGAGTCACAGAAGTTTTGCAGTGAATGGTTTTCATGTATTTTCAAGCTGACTACAGTAAGCCCATCTCTTTACACAACCTAATAACAGCAACATTCAAGTCAGCATGGCAGGTATCCAAGTTTTGCAATTTTCCTGGGTGTAGAAAACTCACATCAGAGCATACCTTAGCTCATTGGTGCTGAATTGGATAATTACCCTAATCTACGGGCTATCAGGAAAGTTCTCTAGGAGAATCTCACTCATTAATTATTTCAAGGTGATAAAGAATATGTTGCCAAATGGTAGCTAGTGTTTATGAAATCATCAGCAGAACTGCTTGAAAACAGAAAACAAACAAACAAACAAAAATGCTACTACCTAAGAAAATCTGAGAAGGAAACCTCACTTATTTTGTGTAATGATACTCTACTACAGGTTGCCCTTTCCTAGTAGTGCAGCAATCCTTTCAGGAACACTCATCACTCCCTTATTAAACAAGTATTTATCAATTCAAGAGCTACATAAGACAGTTTCTAAGGTTTTAATTAAGTGCCTTGTTACAACAGCAAAATTAAGTATTAGAACCCAAAGGAACCAGAGCTATTTTGAGGGTTATGCTCTGCACATGAAACAATTAAAAAATGATGCATTTAAGAAATCTGTAAAAAAAAAAGTTATTTCAAAAATGCATAATGAATCATAAAATCAAATCCTTATCCCTCCTCTAAGATAAGTGCTCCCTCACTTTATATCAGAGCATACAAAAGAATAATGTGAAAATCCCAAGTTTTCTGTTGCTTCCTTTTTAAAGAATGGGCACTGACTAATGAATGACTAATAAACAGAAGTGTTTACTAAAACCATGCTCACAGACCCTGTGTCACTCTCACCTTTTGCCATGAATTCTGTTATAATATAAATAGGTTCTTCTTTGGTCACTACAGCATAAAGCCTAACTAGCTTGTCATGCTGAAGTGTTTTCATGAGGTTGGCTTCCTCCAGAAAGGCTTGCACAGACATCGTTCCCGGCTTCAGAGTCTTCACAGCCACTTTTGTACTGTTATGATAATAACCTAAAAGGAGGAAATACATTCAGTGCACTCTCAGTCACCCTGCACCATGCAGCACCCTGACTAGCAGGAACCCATAAAGCTGGTGAGGTTAGATTCCAGTAACAGCTAGGAGCCTGACAAGAAGTCATCACATGTAGCACAAATGTTTACACTAAAATTCCTTTATATTTTGCCGATGCACTGCAGTCAATTATAACCAATTTTCTACTTTTTGTGAACGGTTTATTGGAATAAATAAAGTTTTCATTTATAAGTAGCCCATGAGAAAATGCTAAAACAGTCAAGATGTTTTAATAAACATCCACATAAATTGTTTCAAAATGTAATAGAGCCCATGGATTGCTTACAAGATTGCGGATCATCTTTAAATATCATGGTTAGAACCATTTTATGTGTGCCAGTCTCATGCTTATAATCCTTTCTTTAACCCTCAGTACTCAAAATGGAACTCTTCAGTAAAGTGCAACCAAATGAGCATTCTCGTGACCAACAGAGATATGCTGGCAGGACTGCAATCCCACAGCGTTCAGAGAGAGATTTAAAACATGATAATTCCTTTCCACATAGCATATGCCAAGAGTAGAAATAATCGTGGCTGTTTCATTTCTCTGTTTATCAAACCTTCTAATGTAATACTCTGACTATGTGAAACTCAACTGTCAGTAAATAAAGGTTAAAATAGCATTAAATAAAATCAAGAGAATAGCAAGAACTGATCCTGAAGTTCATCTTGTAAAGTTGTTTAATTTGAAAAAGAAAACAAATAGGAAAGAAAACAAATAGAAAATACAAGAAATAGAAAAAGAGAGGGATATAAATGCAACATTCCAGATTTACTGTTTGCTCCAGTAATATTAAACTGCAGCCTGTTGTCCCCCCTACTACACACATTTCAACATTGTAAAAACACTTCTTGGAGAAGTAAAGCTTTTGTGACTCAGAGAAATAACCTCAGTTCCACATTCAGCAGTAATCCAGACAGTATTACCACAATGGATGTACCTCTAAATTGGAGCCTGTAATTTCTGTGTATTACTTATCGCCTTAATATAGGAGCTCAGTGGCAAAGCAAGGAAATAATTTCTAGATCCTAAGTAATTGCTCTAACCACTGCACATTTTATCACCTTTTTTAAAAGAAAGATCATCACCTGAGAAAAGCCACTATAACTGTGAGCAAATATTCAACTGCATGATTATTAAATATATTTTTTCCAAGCACAGTATGGTCAAAGCATAACACCGATATGCCTCTCTCTAGATGGTCAAATCAGAAGAAATAACAATAACAGGTCAAATTCTGCCATTAAAACTCAGGTATACAATTTCTATTCATGCAAAAAATATGTATTAAATACATCTCTTTCTGCCTAAAAAGCAGAAGGCTTATATGTGTAGTTTGTAATATTCTGCACCATACCCTGAATGAGAACACCAGCTCCACTCCCCATTTGTTGAATACTCTGCTAAACATACTAATTAATACCTTTACTTCTGTGAAACAATTCTGATCTACACTCTTAACATTAACTATGTAACAGTACTTCATATTCACTAGAGATTCATCAGACTAGGTTTCTGCTTACAGACAATTTGCATTACTAACAACAAAAACCTCACCCAATACTGATGTTCTCTGCAGGAAAACAGTCTATCCTGGTCATCTGGTGGTAACATACAAAACAAAGTAGCATGAGAGCATTAGACACATTTGACCCTGATCTGTGTCTCATTCATTTATTTCATCAGGTTTTGGGGGAGGTGGCAGGAACAACAACACACAGCCAGTGATGAAAGGTCGTTGAACTCTCATCATCAGTAAATGTTATGATGTCTGTAAAAAATTGACCCTTGACAGCTCAGGAAAACTGGAATGTGTCACCTCTTTCTCCCACCCATTACAAGTAAAGCCCTCACAGAGCATGAGGCCCTACCTCTTCAGGTAAGCTGGTGTTACCTAGCCACCTGAGAGAAAACTCCCATCATCTGTGAGCCAGAAGTGGCAGAGTACGAATAACACATGAAGAGGAGCATTATGTTAGAATATCAGGCTAGACAGACATGGAGCAGGCAGCATCTTTTCAGTATGCATCTGTACCACCAAAGCTTAATGTCCTAGTCCTCAGGTTGGGTCACTTATGATTACCACGAGGACCCCACACTTGCTGTGTCATCGTATTCCTTGGCATACAATATTAATGAACTTATGCTCAGTTTGCCACCGAAACATGAACTCAAAAGGACAGATAAACAAGCAATGAAATTCTTGCTTACATCTAGGTCATCTGACATAAAATTCAGATTCTTTGCAACTAATGTTCAGCTCCGGTATGTACTGTAAAAATACACCTGTGATGCTGGTGAGATCTAGCCAGTTTTCTTGGTTCATTTTAGATGTCTTTGTGAAAATAATAGTATTTCTGAGCTATGGTTTACTCTGATTTTAATAACAGCTGCATAAGAAAATACACCCCAAAATGTTTATTACTTATATTCTAATTTGAGGTTTACAAAATGAGAGAATCTTTTACACCCGAGATGCAAGCAAAATGTGTCTCATTAATAAAATACACCGTAATGGCTCCATTTGGCTTGTTAACTTTTCTCCTATCCCTGCTTGAGAATTCTATTCATGGGTTATTAATGTCACAGAGCATTATGGTTCACATCATATCGGTGCACACTAGGAACAAAAATGCATAAAACATAGACCCTACAGTGCTACTCCAGTTCATCCCTTCATTAAAGAAGATGCCCAAATTAACTAAACGTGGCAGATGAAAACCTTTTCATACCATGGCAGGAAGCAAGCCCCTCAGCAGTTTAGGCTTTTGTTAAAAATTAGATATGATGTGAGAAATAATAGGCAAATCTGAGGAATCTGACAATTCCTTACAGAGAGCTATGCTCTTCTTACATGTATGAATAGAATCCTCCAAAAATTGTGTTTCACAAATTTATTTTGGAGTTGATTATGGTATTTTCACAGGCAGGTTGCCAGATTTTCACATGGGCTTATTCAGGCCAAGCTGTGATACAATAGGCAATAAGTTGAGCCTACCAAAAGCATTTCTGACCAGATCTCCAGGACTGAAGATGGACGGTTTTGTGAACGAGTCTACAAGAGGCAGCTTTCTCCTTCCTCTGCCTTCACACAAATTCCCTATAAGGTTATACTGGGAACAACCTGAGCTACATAAGTATGACACTGTTAGAAGTCAGACAATGTCTTGGGCCATTGCAGGTACAGTATTTCCAGAATGCTGGCTGGAAAGAGACTGAGGAATAGGAGCTTCTCTGCATCCTATTGCACATCAACACATCACTCCTCCTTCACCATCTACACCATTGAACAGTTTGGGTTGGAAGGGACCTTAAAGATCCCCTAGTTCCAACCCCCTGCCATGGGCAGGTATGTCACCACCAGACCAGGTTGCCCAAAGCCCCATCCTGCCTGGCCTTGAACACTTCCAGGGATGGGGCATCCACAGCTTCTCTGGGCAACCTGTGCCAGTGCCTCACTACCCTCTGAGTAAACAATTAGTTATGTCTAGTATAAATCTCCCCTCTTTATTTTAAAACTATTACCCCTTGTCCTATCAATACAGGCCCTGGTAAGAAGTCTTTCTGCATCTTTCTTTTAACCCCCTTCTAAGTATTGGAAGGCCAAATTAAAGTCTTCCTTGGGCCGTCTCCAGGCTAAACAACACCAACTCTCTCAGTCAGTCTTCACAGGAAAGGTGTGCCAGCCATTTGGAGGTCCTTTTATGGACCTGAGGTCCTAACAGTTCCATGTCCTTCTCGTGCTGGGGACCCCAGAGCTGTGTGCAGGACTTGAGTAGGCATGAAGGAGTAGGCATGCAGCTGTTCATAGTGATGGCATTTCTCTTCCCAAGAAACTGTCACATGTGAAGATGGCTGAACAACTGCCTGACAATGGGAAGTGGCGAATAAATTCCTTATTTGTCTTTGCTTGTGCATGCAGCTTTTGCTTTACCTCGTAAACTGCCCTTATCTCAGCCCATGAGTTCTCGCACTTTTACCTTTCTGATTCCTGCATCCCTCCCTGAGGGCAATGACTGAGTGGTCTAAAACATAGATGTGTTATCAGCATTACTCTCATCCTAAATTCAAAACACAGCTCCATACCAGCTACTTGGAAGAAAATTATCTCTGTTCCAGCTGAAACCAAGACATTCTTCTCTAACATATGCTAGCTTTCTCTAAAACCCAAAAGTAAACGTGCAGGAGGAGGATGTCAGCTTGGAAGCTCAAAAAGTACTTACTGTTGAACTGAAAAGACTATAAGAGAATGCTGGCAAATCTTCACATTGCAGTAACCACATGGTCTCTATCTTCCCATATACTACAGAGTGGTTAAGGTTGGGAAGGACTTCTGTCCAACCCCCTGCTCAAGCAGGGCCACCCAGAGCAGGCTGCCCAGCACCACGTCCAGGCAGCTTCTGAAGATCTCCAAGGAGGAGACCTCAGCCTCTCTGGACATCCTGTGCTTGGTCAACTCCCATAGTAAAGAATTGCTTCCTGTTGTTCACATGGAACTTCTTGTATTTCATTCTGTGCCCACTGCTTGTCCTGGCACTGGGCACCACTGAAATGAGACTGGCTCTTTCCACCCTCCCTTCAGGTATTTCTAGATGATGATAAGATTGATAAGATGCTGAATAAGATTCTCTTCTCTGGGTGAAAGGGTCCCAGCCCTCCCTGCCCTTCCTCAGAGGAAGAGATGCTCAGGTCCCTTTAACATTTTCATGGCCCTTTGTTGGTCTCTTTCCAGTAGTTCCATATCTCTCATGTTCTGGGAAGCCCAGAACTGGACACAGTTCTTCTGAACTGGAACTGGTTCCCTCTGAAATCAAAATTCTAGGTACCCTTTAGCAAGCAGAAATTTATTTGGTATTGAAGCTATGGAATAGTATTTCTCATTCATACTATGGCCTAAACATAATTTTGCTCCAGATGAGGTAAGTAATCAGGAGAGTCGAACAAGTAGTTTATTTCTCAGTATCTCTATTTAACTGCTGATGCCTCCGGTTAGTCATCATTACAATAAACAGTGTTTGTTCATATCCTGCACTGGTGACGTGATAAGTGTTTTTCAGCCTGAACTTCCTTGGCTCCAAGATTAACCATGCTCCTGATTTGAAAGGATCTGCGCTGAGCAAATCAGCTTCTCTTGCTTCAGAAATGAAGCAGAGAAGAGGAAACACAGTGATCATTTCACAGTACATTAATTTTTCTCACAGTGCAACAATTCAGATAAAAGGGTTAGGCCCAATTTAGATGTCAAAATAACGACACAAATAAGAGGAAGCATATTGAACCAGAAACACCCTTTTAAAGTTTTATGCCTTTGTGTGTGTATGCAGAAGTAGTCACTTCCCATTATGATCTACATTTTCAAGCAGGTGATAATGTTCTGCCATGAAGTCTTCCACAGCATTTCAATGTCAGTTAATTATTTCTTGCCCCGGTTTATCAGGAAGAGAAAAACTGTACAATGGCTGACACTTGGCTCGACTGTCAAGTAAATTGTCATTTATGTATAACACAGCCAGAGCCTTTCTTAAGCCTTTTCTTGTGAAGGCAGATGAAAGGCTGAATTTGTCTATGTTGCATCATGGAGATGTGTTGCTGACATTTTTGCATAATTTGTATCAGCAGATTGCACCTATTAGAAAACATCTCCTCAAAATAATGAAATATCAAGTGTGTTCCTGTTAGACTGCTGCACTCCTGTCGGTCATTAGAGCACCCTTTGCATCTTCTAATAAGCTTTGGGATATGCTTCTAAGTTTCTTAGAAATGCCCTGCCTATAGAATCTTGATAATACCAATAATAAAAAAATGTTGTAATAGTATTACAACGATATTATTGCTATCTAAATATAACCTCCAAAAAGGAGACTCAGGGAAGGGTTAAACAATTATTTGACCTGATGAAACATCATAGTGAAGACTTTGGAAGGAAGGCATAGTTTATCTCAATTAAGTCAAGTAAGATGGTAACTGTTCACACGTGCGTAACTAATGAATAACATACAGAACACATAATATGCTTCCCAAAGGAATACTCAGACCCCTGAATAGGCAGAACTTCAAAAGCAAGAGAATTAAAACATTTCTGCAGAACACGATTAGACAGTGGTCATAGCCCTTTGCCAGGGAAAGCCATTGAGGCTGAGAAAATAAAAATGTTTTTAAACAAGCAAGGTTAATTATTATTATAATAATTAACACTATCACATTTAGCTGGTTATATATTAAAATTTACTACTTGTAAGTCTTACAACATTTTCATTATTGGGGACCTGCATGATAGTTCAAGGCTGGGGGTGATCAGTGTCTTATCGTCTACCTACATCAGCCACCTGCTTCCTGAGTAGCAAGCTCCAACAATAATCTTGTATTAAATATCTTTTTTTTTTTTTTTTTTTTTTTTCCTATGGTAGTGCCATCCATTTATTTTTCAGTCTCTTCTTTGCCAATAGATGATAAAAACTTTACACATAATTCACTGTAAGACAATTTGTTCCATGTCTGTGTCAGGTACTTTATCTTTCACAGATCCTCTCTCCTATTATTTTTCCTCATGAGAAGGTATATTCTGAGCCTGACTGTTCTGTTTTCACAAGTATATCATACCAGGCTTATGTCCACTATTATTTTGAGTGATTCTTAAATTGTAATTCTTTCAGCAAATTTAAATATTCTTTTCAAAGAAATAAACTTACCCATCCAGACTTCACCAAACTGACCAGCTCCAAGTTTCTTCACTAATTTAATTGATTCCCGTGGAATTTCCCATGCATCTTTATCCCATGGTTTTTGAGGCTTAGGACAAATACATGCTTTTTCCAACCTTCTACATAAGCCATCTGATTGCTCTGTTTTTTCAAAGGAAAAACAAAATATAAAATCCATTGCAATCCATTTAGTCAAAGACCACTTGATTTAGGTGTGCATTAACCAGCTGAAAATAATTTTCAAACAAGTCAGTGCCTTATGAAAATGTTATCTTTTTAGTGCTTTCACACAACTTTAAGCGCTTCTATAGTTTCAAATTCAGGGACAGATTTAATAGAGAAGTGCCACACACATCTGGCTACCATCAGGTTATTTTGTTTTAGTACAATTTGTACCAAATAACTATAAGATCTGATTGCTAACAGCAAGTATGAAGATGCACATTGGTGTCAGGCTTGAAATCTTTATTCTGAATCTGTCCTTAAATTTTCTTATGCTGTGTGGTTTTAGATGTGTGCACACATAAGAATGCAAGCATAAGTAAGTCACGATTATTTCTTCTCCACTCACTTACCACCTATAACTTTAATAAAAAATGTAAAATAATTCTCAGGTTTATAAGCTGTGCAGAATTACCACGCATATCTAACAACTCAGAGAAATGTCATGGCCAAGTCTCTGGTGTGGCTTTGAAAAATGAATGTGATTTCCTGTCTCACATCTTTTTTATTCTCCGTCTTCCCAGTGACAAGACAAAAAAAAATATATTTTGGAGTTACCCACCATGAGGTTATACAGAATAAAAATTCACTTTTGTAACTAAAATATAGGTGGAAACTTGTTCCTATCCCCCTCTTTTGTTAATAATAAATGTGTACATTCTCTGTAGGTGTAATTTTCTTTTACAGCCTTCAGAACTCCATTGATGAAATAAATAAATAAATGTACAGGAAAAAAAAAATCCTTCACTCTCATCATCAAATATAAAAAGTATATACCTATTTATATTATACTATGTAACTTTATATACCATACCTATTTCTGCTAATCATGGTTACAAATTTAATCTCAAATATAGAATTTGTTTCCAATGCAGTCAATTCTTACTATAGTTTCACATCATCGTCACTATGATGAGATGTTTCAGAAAACTATTCTTTATTTTACAGTGGTATGCAACAGAGAAAGCAGTATCAGGTCTGATTATATAACAATCTTACATGGGTTCCAACAAGTTTTACTTTATCTTCAGTAACATGCACGTCTGAGTTATTTAGAAAAAAAAAGAAGAAAAGGTCTGAAACAAAACAAGAAAGCATTTATTTTCCTTCACAGGAAATAACAGCTGTATTCTATTAAGTAATCCACTAATTGATTTAACTTACTTTGATAATGTTTGATCATATCATTGATGCTGGGAAAAGTTATTCTTGGAGAGATATAAAACCCTCCGTTGTCTAGACTCCTAATTTTGTAGTGCTTAATGACATCACCATGTTGCGGATCATAGTCTCTTATGGACAATGAATAGCTGCCTGTGGATAAAGAAAGAATGAATATTAACAGATAGCAAGTCTGTACTGTCTGCACACACAGCTGAGCTCAACAAAATTACCTTGTCTACTTTTTTTCCCACTCCCCTATTTCCTCAAAAAACATTTTGCAATCAACATGAGGAAGTTAGCCAATAGCTGGTTCTGAACCAGTTACCAAAATGCTTACAGTCAGACTTTTTTTTCCCAATCTTATTCAATAAACTTAAGAGTTCCATAATTCAGACAGCTCCATGACTAACACACACTTCTGCATAAAGTCCCACTGACTTGAATGGAACCACCTAGGAAAGCAGCTCCACGGTTGTCATGCTAATGAGACAGGAGCTAAAATTCTGAGATCAGCATCTTGGAAAAGGAACACACTGGGGGCCATGGGCCAACTAGGAAAAGGGTTGTTTGGAAATGGCTTGAGGCATTGAGGAGGGAAAGAAGATCTCTTAATACTTGGGATCCTAACCTCAGCTAGGATTTAAGATGGGCCAGCATAATATCTGTCCTAAACTACAAAATTCTTAATTTCTTCCACTTATGCAATTCTTGTCATCCATTTTGAAAGGACAAGAAACCACTTCAGTTCCTTCTCTCTCTTCACATGCAGATCCAGTGACAGAAGAAGACAGAAAGAAATATTTTGTGGTGACTTTGCATTACTCCCATCAGTCTCTGCTGAACTTAGACCTCTGTCTTCACTTGAGACTACAGAAACAGTGATGTGGGCCCATTACAAAGAACTACCCGGTCAAGAATAATTGAATTAGGTTGGAAAAGACTTTGCAGATCATAAAGTCCAGCTGTTAACCTGACTTACAGAGTCCCATCACTAAACCAAGTCCCTTAATGCCATGTCCTCACACCTCTTAATTACCTCCAGGATTGGGAACTGCTCTACTTCCCTGGGCAGCCCATTCCAATGCTTGACCAAGAATCTGCAATGTTAGGACCAAAAAACTACCCATGTGGAGAGGAAAGACATATGATCAATTGAAGGGGTTAGCATGTCTTCCTCTGGAGGGTCCAATGTTAGAGTATCCAACTGAAGCATCCAATTAGGACACTGTTAGAATCAAGATATTGGAGGAGAACCACCTTATGTTCTCTGTCTCAGCTAAAAAGTCTGGAGCTTTTATTAAGCATTTCAGTACAAAGAGCTGTGTAGAAATATTTATCAAAAAGGTTTTTTGTTTATTTGTTTTAAACCATATTACGAGGTAGAAAGAGTAAAGTCTCATTATGCACTAACTATATTTTAAAACTTTTAGTGATGGATACAGACCCAATAATGAAATACTTTATTATAAAATGCAGCTTCTGATATTTACAACAAAAAATGTCCTTTAATAAGGAATCACAAATGTTAGGAAGGAAAAAGATATTTTAATTCACTCCTGCTTTTTCTCAACGTATTAAGCCATATATATACACAACCACCACCGCCAGCATGTCCCATCTCAGCTCAATAATTTTAACTCCCCTCTCTTTCTCTGGTGATTTTCTCATCCTTCTCATTCCTAAGTAACTGCAGTAAATTCAGATAAGACACTCTAGAATAACTCCCTACCAAGTGCCACTTGATGCAATGTTTTGTGAAGCCAGATCATGTGTTTTTAACTCTACTATCAATTCCAAAATCACCCATCCCAAAGCCTACCTTTTAATGTTTCACTTTCTCTGATAAGGAAAGCTCCAGGAGCATTTCCAGGAGCCAGGAGTTGCCTTTCAGCATCTTTTCGGGTTATGTCCTTGAAGAACCACCTGGAAAGTATGTCAAAGAGTTAGAACCTTTTTCCCCCACCCACAAAGGATACAACACCAGGGTGAAAAAGAAATTTGCCCCTACTGAGAGGACAGAGGAACTTACTCTTCTGTTTCCAAGGTGTTTACTTTTGCTACATAGTTGCTGGGAATGAAACCTTCTTTTTTTGTTATGAGAGATTTAGCTTTCCACCATTCTCCCAGCCTAGAAAACAACAAAAAATAATGATAGTATTCAAAGGAAAACAAAGTCATAAAGGGTTGTTAAGGTTCCACTGTGCTGAGAGCTTTGCCTGTGCCACAAAGTGCAAAATCACCTTTTCTCTGTACTCAGGCTCCTCTTAGAAGCCATTGGCTCCATCAGATCAAAGTTTGGTCATTGTTACCAAGGAAAGCTGTCAAGTCCTATTAAAACTACACGTACATTTATATTTTCACTTATAAGGGATTTCCCTTAACATTCATAAACTCATGTTATAAGTAGGATATCAAAAATTTTAAAAGGGATTTAGATAAGTCCGACAAAAAAACTACCATATAATCAGTACTGTCATACTTACTCCTCAATAACTTTCAGTTTTTCTCCTTTTTTGAAGGACAAGTCATCTTCATGAAGGCCATCATAAGGATACAGAGCTATCACAATGACTCCATGCTCTTCCGTTTCTACAAAGGTAGAAGGCCAAAGGAATGGTCTCATTATCTCACAGGCTGACAAAGCATAGCACACAGGCAGTAACATTTCTAGGAAAACATACCTTCGTTGGCAAATATCTGTCCTGGTAAAAGGTGTGCCTGTGTATTTGCCTAGAATGAAATATGCCTTTAATTAAGCAGTTTTACATTTTTGTGACAAGTCTACATTACAATTATACATTATTCAGTTACTTCAGTATTATCCTCTATGTCTTAGATTAAAAGAAAGCATTTTGCAATCATTTCTGACCATTCTTCAAAAGCAAATTACAGTGGAAAAATATAGCAAGTCCCAGCTAGATTTTGAATTGAGCAGCTCAGACCTCGGGAAAGTGCGAAACAAGCTGTGGGGAAGTTCACATTTTGTGACTTCTGCTGAACAGGCTTAATGCAAGAGAGCTTAACAGGACAGTATCATGTTGTCAGTAAGAGGAGCTGTCATGCTAAAGAACTACAAGCACATCTACACTTCTTAGGTTCTGAAAGATGAAAACTGTAATTAAAAAAAAAATGCAAATGGCAATTGTGATTTGTGTACATTGATCCAGAGTCCACTGAGTCCACTGTGTCAGCTGGTGACATGCAAAAGAAGGGTGTTAGTCACACCCACAGAGAATATGGTCCCTAAGGACAATTAGGAAATACGATTTCCTCAGCACAGTAGAGAGTGTGGGGGAAAGAGGAACTAGCAAATCTGAGAAACATCAAACCCCCTTAGTACCCAATGGGATTCCCCTTCCCAGCACCCTTCCTTTAGCTAGTTCCTCTTACACCACAGTTCTGCACACTTTAGAACTGCATCCATTTTGCTCCACCTTCAATTCTTACGTACACAGCTTGTGCAAGGTCAAATACTGGCCTTCAGTGAATAAAAGGAAAGTTGACTAGGAATGGTAGAGGTAGAGAAATAAACTTCTGGATCCCACAACTATTAATATACAACATTGATAAAACACAACTAAAAAAAGTTTCTAAAGTTACCTAGCATTATTCTACAGACACAGCTGTATCTAGATCAAAGGTCTCCAAGGATTATTGTTTTCATGCAGAAATTATGATAAGTAACAAAGTAATTAATAAATAATTTAAGTGTTTATTCTTTGAGGGTGAAATGCACAATGCCAAATTGTAGACTAATGATTGATTTGGATTTCTTCATGCATATGTTTTGGATTGAAATTTAAGCTATGCCAGTCATGCTTTGATCTTGCTACTGGAATTCTCCCCTGAGACTATCTACTTACTGGCCTTTGCTGTTTATTGGACGTTGGATCCCTCACATAAATAGTTCGTTCAGTTTTACGTACTGGTTGATTCTTCAAATCTAGCCCATCTCCATGCAGATTGTCTTTCCTTTTTGATTTTATACATCCCATATTTCCTGTTGGAATAAAAAATGTATTAAACAAAAACATTATGCCACAAGCTAAGCAGTTTCCCATCCAGTCACCTGGTTTATGTAGCAAAAATTTACTTCCTTTTCATCCACAACAGTTTACTGGGAGAACAACTCAATGTTAGGAACACATGCTGAAAGTTTTATTTCTGATGCAAAGGAAATAAATTATTTATTGTCTCAGTCCACAGATGAAGTAAATATTCTAAAATATTAATTTCCCATTCTAACATTTTTAGATTTATAATCTTTTCTCCTCAAACACCCCCAAAACCCTTTCCATTTTTCTGATTCTTCTGTGAACTTCCAAATAAATGTAAGAGCAAATGTAATTACTGCAGTGAAAACCTGTTTCAGTGTTTTAGAGAGAAGGATGCTTCGTAAAATATAGGAAATATTGCAGAGGCTCTAGTGTAGCAGATCTTCAGGAAAAATACTAAAAAATATCCACTCCAAATGATGAGAACCGCAGCTGGAGTCAGCAATTCCTGTATCTCCCCACTTTATTTTGTATATGCCAGTCTAACAGGGAGCTCAGTGTGATTCGAACCTCAGGTGAGCGCTGACGATTTGTGCAGTCCCAGCTGCATGGCCGATATGCTGCTGCTGTGACTTTCAGCAGTGAATCTCCTTGTTCAGATGAGCCTGTTACAAAGGTCTAAAATTGACCATAGGTGTGTTGGTGATGACAAACCACCACACAAGTATTTATCCTCCAATATAATTTAGAAGAATAATCCTCCTCTCAGGATGTGCATCCGTGCTAAATCGGATGAGATACAGCTGCTAGCATGTACACGACTGGAACCTGACTGCTAATCCCATGATGTAATTACACAGTACTTCAGCAAGCACATATACAGTGTTATCTCCACGCTCCTCCCTCAGAGGATAGTAATTATACTTACTCTTGAAAGAATCCACTATGAATGCTCTACAAACCTCTTCTTCCTTTGTCTCTCCCTCCTTTCAGGTCAGTGCTCTAATGCTAGGTTTACAGTCATATTTTCTCTTGCAGGCACACACTCTCACTCCCCCTGCCCTAATTAATTTTTAGAGCCAGCTCTGAAAAACAATGTAAAACTTGAAAAAGGGCTCAGTGCATATGCAGGCTCAAGCAAACCAGCAGTAAATGAAACACACCTGGAGAAGCTAAAGCAGATTGCTATGCCCTACACATCTCACTTTTACCTCCATCTTTGTGAAGAAAAGGTTATCACAGCTAACAATTATAGTAGAGATGCCTACTTGCAGGCTGTTTGACTGCTTCAGTGGAATGGCACCTTAAACACCCTATCCCTGTAGGAAGAATTAGCTGTATTGGTCTGGGTCCATATTAAGACTTGTACTCTTGTAACAATACTGGCAGTAGTTATAATACTGACATTGCTATAACAAAACAAAGCCCAGATGCAGCACTCCCACGTGGCACCTTCCCACATCACCTTCATTTTGATCTCCCCTCCCGCTTTGAGGAAGCACCACATAATGACAGATACACTGTCCTGTGCGGGGGCTGAACATTTTCTTCTAAAAATGAGAGGACGGTATCTGCTGTCCCCTCCAATTCTGCAAATTATGTTACCTATTGTCAACAAATTTTGGCGGTCTGTATAATTTCAACAGGAATCTAGCAAATTCTGATCCTGGTTTACAAGCAGCATGAGAACTCATTGTTCCCCTCTCTTCTCTTGAAGTAAAAGGAACCACACAGAAAATTAATAGGCACTGACCAGGCATCACCACCCCCCACATGCAGAGCGTACGGTTTCCTCTTCCTGTGTGTCAACACTTCAATCTTCCACTACTTGCTTGAAGGCCCTGCAGGGCACCTTCAGCCAGAATCTTCCCTTAGAAGCCAAAATCATTTATGCCGAATATTGTTTTGTGAAAATACCCACTGGGAGATTTTCCAAATGCTCAGTTCTGTGTGGGTTACATGCTAGTCATTTTAAAAAAATGTGAAGGATTTTAATAATTTATTTTTAATAATTGTGGATATATGTATATATAAAAAGGAAATTTTTGTACACCCATAGGCATGCTCGTGTTTGCATGCTCTCACTAGACAACTGGAAGCCCAGTGTCTAATTACTTGCTATATCTGCAAGATCAGGTGTTTAGTCATCTAAGTGCTAACCTTTTTTGCTCTTAAATAATTCTGCTTCTACAGAACAAACAGCTAAAGTTGAGGACATAAGGTAATTTGATCTAAATTGCCTACTCCTGTTGCTGTAAGAAAGCTGAAGATATCTTTAGGGACTGCAGCTCACACAGTGCCAATGTAAACTCATAGACAAGCATTTTCACTCTTGATACTTGTGCAGCTTAAAGCACATGAACAGTAAACCCATTGTGAGGTTCTGCTGGTAAACTCAAGGTTAGCATTTGTGACAATAACAACAATAGATCAGTAATACCAACGTGCAGGTGCCTCATAATCCCAAGGAAGTATACTCAATGTCATGTGAAATTGCACAAATACAGCATGTGAAATAATACATGTGATGCACCAAAGAGAAGAACCCGAGCCTCATCAGGAAGAACTTTTTTTTTTTTTTTTTTTTTTGTCCCGAGGAGACGAAAACCCTTAGACCTAGCCACAGAGCTTGGCTAACTAAAATGATGTAGATACATCCTGGGACTTTTGGCTTCCTTACAAAGCAGCCCTCTCATTCTCACAAAAGAAACATACGAAAAAATGTAAAGGCATAAAACAATGTTTAGTACTTAACGTATATATCATAGACTTAACTGCATCGATATAATATATAACTTTCTGACATGCTATTTCTAAGCAAGGATAGGCAGACCGTGGAAGCAAGTATAAAAAATGTTGAAAAAGTATTTGAAGCACTAGAAAATGGATCAATGAGCACATGTTCTTTTGATACCATAAAATGAAAGATTCTTGAACTCTTCAAAGGCCACAAGATCTTATATTTCTACACATGCTAGCACTTTGTAAAGCTGTGTGTGCTGGGCTCTAGACTTCACATGTAAAACTCCACAAGCTCAGTCCTACACCCAAAGCAAACTTAACTATCCTGGTTTCAAAAGCTTCTGCTCAATGACTGACTGCAGCAGTCACTGCAGTATATACAACGAAGGGTTTACACTGAGTTTGTTTCATCAGCAAGGCCAGATGCAAAGCCAGTACCACAGTATTACACATTTTTACTGAAATCTGATAAAGTTCTTTCCAAGGGTTTTGAGAATGGTATTAAAGATATGTAGAGTATAAACAGGAGGCACTGATGGGAGAGTCACACATTAAATCATGGATTTCAAAATACAAAATGCTATGTAATTACGAGAGTTAATCACAAAATCCTTGCACATTACAAATTAAAAAAAAATATATATATTTGAAATATAAAACGTGTACATCATTCTTAGTCTATAGAGTACTCATAAGGAAAATCTGAAGTGGGAAAGTTCAGTCACGCATGAATAAAATATTTTACTTAGTGTAAAGTGTTTATTTGCATAGCTCTCTCTTCCTGTATCACAATGAACATCAAGGAAGTGTTTTGAGCAGATATAAAAAGAAAGAGAGTATGGTGAGCAAGAAAACAATACAGCATCATTACAAAGGACGCTACGTTATTGTTCTTCAGAGATAAAAATAATTATGACACCAAAGGAAATGCTATCAGTCTCCACTCAGACATTTCCCATCCAATACTTTTGCAATACAGAAAATGCTACATCTCATCCATGCTTTTCACTTATTGTCCTGTCCCCACTTCTAGACATGAAACTCTTCATAAAAGTTAGCAGCTATGTTATATACATATGTAAAAAAAATAAAATAAAATAAATAAATAAATAAATTCTCTCTTAACAAAAAGCATTATATCATATAACATTGCTGAAAGACAAAGACACATACTTGAATTAATATCTGCAGCACGGTGATAGCAATCCAAGTTCAGGCATCCTTCTAAAATCCACAGAACTATCCTTCCAAACACAGCTGGGTTGTTTCACAGATACTGACTTTGGTGTCTAGAGAGACATTTGCCTTGAATTTTTCCCACTGAATTCCTTATTATCTTCCCTTATTTCATCTTGCTACAGCAGCACTCAGGTCTTTATTCCAGAATAGATTGCTAGGGTATCAGAAACTAGCACAACATTTCTTCAAGGTTAAAAGCTGCTGCCTATCCCAGAAGTGTTGTTGTCTTATCTGCTTTCTGCTGCTTCAGGCAGTCAGAGATCGTGTGACCATTGCCTGTCCATCCACCATTTTTAGCATTTGAGGTTTCGTTTCCTCCCAGTGCTTATCTTCTGTATCATCTAAGAAGCTGATCTTATTTTTCACTTTGTTCATGATCACAACTATTGGCATCCTTGTGATTCTATTACATACAGTATTTACAGTGCAAATTAGAAACCATTTCCTAAAAATCAACCTGATACATCTCTGTGTTTCTTAAGTCATATATTAATGTAAATGATTTTTAAATCCTCACAGATTTTTCAATTATTTAGAGCAGCTTTATTTTAATCTTTACAGATAATTTTTCATAAAACAACTAAAATAGATTATACTTTGGTGTTTTTTTTTTTTTTTTTTTTTTTTTTCCAATGAAAAGTATTTTAATGAATTTGAACTACAACATTGAGCATACAATTTTATTCAATAGGTGTCTGTTTTTCAAAAGAACAGTAATCACGTATATAAGCAATTCTGTGTGTGGCTTAGTCTTTTAACAGATATATATATGTATTTTAAGAGATACAAAGATGAAATTAATTTGTATTCAAGTATAAGGTTTATCAGCAGTAAACCCTTCATTTAAGCCACTGAACTGTATTACACATATAGAGAACATGCATATATGTGCATACGTATGCATAGAGAGAAGTGTTCCTTCACAGTACAAATAAGACAGAGGTACATTAAGGAAGAAAAAAAAATCAAGACCCTCAAATTATTCGAATTCTTTAGCACTGCTTTCTGTATTTAAGTTCCCAAGTCAAATAACAGGAAGCAATTATTTTCATGTATATACAACACTGCTTTTAAAGCTGAAGCTTTAAAGCAGCTTGGAGAACAGAGAGGTAATCATTTCAGTTTTCAACACATCTTTCAAAAATTGAAAAGAATTTATTTTCCCTCCTCTCTTCTTCTGTAGCTTAATACTATTTTGTCTTAGCGTGGCCTTTAATGTCTGCTATTTTGCTGCCACTTCACAAGTTACGAGGCCTGAAGGAAAGACTAATGCCTTCGTAAGATCTCCCAAATAATAAAGATTGTGAGACTTCTCTGCATTACCTTCAAGGTTAAGGCAGAAGAGTCTTGAAAAACAAACATACAGAGTTTGAAAAACAAACTTGAATCTAAAACTGCTGGGGAAGAAAAATTATAAGTCGACCCTGTCAAAGGACACAAACACCAGCTTTCTCAGTACCCTCACCCAACTTTATCCATAACTTCATTTGACAGCTTCATTTTCACATTCTACGTGAAAAAAAAAATGGGGTGGGGGGGAGGGAATTTTCAAATTTAAGGAATTCATTTATTTTAAACTTTGTTGCTGACTTCCTTTCTGTGTTGACCTGCTACCACATCAACTGTGGTACCTGTGTTGCAATGGTCTTTACCTCTGTTATTGGGACTATGGGAAGGAACATCTCTGAGGGACCTGGGAAAACCACGTTCATTTCTGACCCAATGTCACATGGTGCAGAACAGCAAAGCAACCTTCAAGGCATGCAGAGGAGTTTATTTTGAGGTGGTAGAGCTCAGAAAAGCTGTACGGGACTGTACACATTTCCATAGTGCCACTCAAGACGTGTTACTAGGCTAGAGTGAGAATAACAGCAACAAAAATAAATGAGCTGTGGTCAGGGGTGATGTTAAAGAACTGAACTGCAGAGCAACTGAACTGAAGTGGATTCCTTATTCCTTGCCTAACGCTATGTGCTGTCTCAAAAATGATCAGCTTTGGTTTTACTCAGCCTTGTTTTTATACCTGCAATTCATCATTTCATATATATATATATATATATATATATATATATATTTAAATCTTACTCTAAGTCCTGACTGCTTGGTAACTTTCATTAAAGCAGACTCTGGCGAGTGCAGAAGTCCTGGGTCAGCTTTCATCTTGGGCTTGTTTCACTTCCTATGTCTTGTTTTTGCACTAGAGACCAGCTATAGGGACTTAAGCAGTTTTTTCTTCCCTCGCCCTTCTGCTGAAATAGTTATGTACCTCTCAGTTGCTCCTCAACTCATGTATTTTATACTGTTTTTAATTCAGCTTATTTCTATTGGACCGGGTTACATCATCTGCATGCCTCCCAGATTGAATCAATCCCTTAGATGATACAGGGACAAAAAACCACCATGTGCTCTCTGTAATGCTTAGAAAGGAGCATGAATAGCCTCAAGCTACCCGGTGTTTAACCATGACAGCCTTACCCAGTGTAGACTTTTTGTTCCTGTGAGACACTATAGTCCATCTGGCAGCATTTCTAGAACAAAAAATTTTGGCACCTAAAGGCTGAACCTACTTCAACCTTTTTCTGGCAAAAGGTGAGACAAGGACAAAATAATATTTTGACATCCATATATATAAACAAGCAAAGACAACAAACAATTTAATCTGCAATGTAACCTTCAAAAACCAAATATTACTATAGTGTATGTAACAAGCTGTGAGAAATCATCAAACATTTAAGTCTAACCCTCAAATTTTCCAAGGGTGCCCTTTTATAAGAGCAAGACAACACACTGTCTAGTTTATCACCACTACCAGAACACAGGACCAAGAATTACGCTGTGGGAACAGCAGATCTGTTCTGAGAAGCACAATTGCATCATATAAGCTCAGTAACAAGTCTATTGAGCTCTGTTTATATGGAGCTTTGGGGGGTGGAACAAAATATTACTGCTGAAAATTTCAGATCCTCACCACCACTGGCTTTGAACCTGTCTCATAATTCCCAGTCTTAAACACTTTCTGAGGCCAATAATGGCATTTAGCCTAAATAGCTCTTCATCTTCTCAGGCAATTAAGAAGCCACGTCTCTCAGCTTCTTTTCTAGGTTTTAAAGACCAAGCCCTCTCAGTCTTCTCCATTTGCAGTGGTCATCCCAGCAGCCCTTCCCCACATCTGTTTCAGTTTGATCTCATCCCTCTTAAGGATAGGCTGGACTTGGTCACGCACTCCAAGCTGACTTTCAGCAATGCCTTACAACAAATAGCACTGCTATTTCTTCCAAAGACAGAAATATGATCCCCAATAAATTTCAGCAATGAATTTATTGTTTTCAAACTTTCATTATGCTGGCCCTTTATAATCATCTTGTGATCAGTTAAGACATCCAGGTTTGTCTCATTTTTCATCATGACAAACTCTCATCACAGCAGACTGTCATCTCTCTCCAGCGGCACAACCTTGCACCTTGGTATTAAATTTTTCCACATTATTTTGCCAGACCATTCTTTCTGCCCAATATTCTCAGCTGCCTGTGTGTTTCTAATGCCTCCAAGTACCACAAGGGTACTCTGACTTTCTCATCGCTAATGAAAGTGTTTTTAAAAAAGTGTCAGTGTAACACTGATGTATCATTAGGCAAGAGAGACTGGTATTACCAAGAGTTTCGGGAAGTGCAGCAGACAGGCACCACTACCCCAGTCAGCTTCTTTCTCAATTCCTTTCAAAGCAATTATATGAGCAAGACAAATTCTACTTTTCCCACTCCATCTCATATTATTTTTTTTTTACCATTTTCCAGTATCAGTTACAGAAAATATCACCCTACACTCTATCACCTTCATACTCTTCAACAATTACATTCCCATCACAGTCATGTTTCTATTTCCTCTGCAATGTTTTTTTTTTTTTTTCAGTCCTGCACCAGTATTTCTGGTCCTCCTTTTCAAAGCCTGGATTCCCAATGTTAGCACACAAATATTTGCCTTTACACAACAGTCTGGGCTGACAGAATCCTTTCTTGATCTTCTTGATCTCATTAGCATTTTTGACATTAATTCTTCTACCCTTTGGTGTCCTTTTTTATTTCCCATATTTGCCTGCAAAGTGAAATCGGGTGAAAGGCTAGGTAAAATTTATAATTTAAGTCTACTTCCTAATTCAAAGATTTTTAAAAATCAAAATTCAAGTTAGAATGGAGAAAAAAAAATTGTGCTGTTATCTGACTATAGTGGAAGTGTACTGTGTATTACAACACACAGACAAAAAAATCCCCCAGACAGCTGATATAAGAACAGGAAACCTTGGTGCGATAACATACCTGCAGCTGCTTTATTGATGTGTTTCACTGCAGACACAGGAGAAATGTCTCCTGTCCCCCTCCCCCCTTCTTCTTTTTTTTTTTTTTTTTAATTAATTTGTTTTAATTTAACTTACAAATTGAGGCATTTTACCTATGTAATAATTAATATTAATTAACATGTTGCTATGTTAAATAGAAAATCAGTGACGTGAGTTATCACACTTCAAACTTCCAAGTGGGAAATGGTCAAATACAGCTATATAGAAATTATGTATGGTCATGAGAGCTTTGAGGATTATGTACTTCCCTCCACAACAGCCTTTACTGAGTGCTTTGGTAAAACTAACTGTGTCAGTTCAGGTAGTTTCCTATATTTGAATCCACAGTCCAACATTTGTGTGTCTAGCCATTAAGCCTCCATGGTTAGGATGAACTTACCAGAGCTCATCTCCTTAACCTTTATTGGAACTCAAAATGACAAGGTAACACATATAATAAATATCAGCATAAATGATAACCAAAAGGGTCAATTCCTATAACAGGAACCAGGGGAGAGGGTGAGGAGGTGGGGACCAAGAAAAGACCAAGAAAGAAGAGTTTTCTATTTATAAAACCATCTTTTTTTTTTTTTTTAATAAATAAATTTCCTAGAAGGTTGGTTTCACGTGGGAAATTTGGCCATGGTAAAAAAAAAAAAAAAAAAAAAAAAATCAAGAAGAAACGCTGAAAATAAGTAATGTCATCGTGGTAGTGCAATAAAGTTATTATGCTTATGAAAAGATGAAAATAAAATTCTGAAGCTACACATTACTTTGAAATGGTACAGAGTATAATTTATACAGACTACTGATTCTTTTCCTTGTTTATTCAGTTGAATAAAAATACCAAAACACAAGAACGTTAATCCACACAAGACTGTAATTTTGTTAACATTGCATAATAGACTTTATGTATTATGAAAATGTTCCAGATTCATGTAGTCAGTCCTTTTGGCACTGATTTTGAACCAAGTCCTACATTAAGCTAACATCTGGTTTCTGACCTTCTAACACTCACTTCATTTATTACAATCATTTGCCTCAACTGCATCCTTGAGAATTTTGAATCAATATCAACAATGAATTAATTCATTTTGCCAGCCCTCAAGCAACTGCATCTTCTATTTCCTCAACTTCTTTTCCATGGTACTTTATCTTTTGAAGATAGAAGAAAAGGTCAAATAACATCATAATTTGTCACAACAGAATAAATACTTTTATCAAATTCTTCAAAAGGATCAAATGAAATGGAACAGAATAAAAATGTTCCAATATGTTAACCAACTTAAAGAGAAGGTTTCCGAATACTTTATGGACTTAAGTGTTGTGCAAACTGTACGTAAAAAGTATCATTTTCTTTACTAGCAAAGAACCTTAGTAATGAAAACCAGCAGATCCATATAACCAAATTTCTATTTCCAGATGAAAATTTGGCCAAACCACTACACTGAAGAGAATTAAATTTTTTCCTAAGTATCCGGAAGTGTTCCACTCCTTTGAACAAACTCAAAGGACTATGTCTGCCTTCCAATTGGAGCATATCTGTGAATCACATACATTTTTTTCAGCTTTAAATCTACCACACGGGCCAATAATGGCAGCATGCTAAAGGTTCAGTAGCCCAGCGCCTGAGAGACGTCAACGTTTACAAGTAGGAGGAGGAGCCTTCTTCCCTCTGTTGCAAAAGACTAGTGCAAACACTGCGGGTAGGGAAAATGAGAAACTCGCAAAAATGGTCAGATTAGGAGGCAAGGTCTAGAGGTCTATCTGTGGATACCAAGGGACACACCAGAAGGACAGAGGGAGAAATTTCAGGCAACTTCTCTCAAGAACACCTTTGGAGCAGGTGCAGCACAGCACATGCCTCCGCGTGCTCCCCTTCCACATGCCAGGCCAGAAGCACATGAACCATCCTCCTCTCCCACCCAGCACAACTGCCCGAGCTCCTTGCTCCCTCCCTCTGCCTCCCACATACACCTTCTGTTTTCCACACAAGGGGGTGAGGTGTGCAGCAAGCAGTGCTGCATCCGTCCAAAATGCCTAGTATACATACACAGTGGTTTGATGCTGATCTTATTGATTTCAACGTACCGGTCAATTCACTTGTGAACAAAGGCATAGCCACACAACTCACACCGAGTAACCAGGTGCTCTGCACGAGTACTTTGCAGTACCAAGTGTCTACATTTACTATGTGATGTATTAAGGAGAAATTAGTTAGCTTCGAGCTTCAGAACAACACATGGGACAAAGACAGCAGCTTGCTAACATTTAGCTAACATTAATAGCTGCTGTGGCTAAGGGAGAACAGTGGTTATTTATGAATGTGGCCTTCAACTAGTTAAGGATGTTGCTGGCAATAAAGAGTCCTTTGCAGACACGATGTCTTGCTTTGAGATGCACCTGAAATTCAAACCTCCTGCTATACTGTAAGCAGAGGACTAAAGATGATGACATTTTCTCAACATGCCTGTGAAAACATGATGAAGAACAGCAAATTCACAGTCAAAAATCCCACGATGAAGGTTTTAAGGGTGGCCTCATAGAAAGTCACTACTTCTCCTTTGGGTTTACCTTCTGTTTTCAGTGTGTTAAAAAAAGGGAGGGAAGGAGAGGGAAAGATCATTAGCACATCTTAGCTTTTGTTCTCTCAAATTCAGGTAACCTTAGCCCTATGGAATAAATCAAATTATTATCAACCTTACCTGGTTTTATGCATTCTACAATCCACTTTCAACATGGATTAAGATAGTTGTGATTAAATTAGTGCAGAGTGACCTCTATAACAATGAACCTTATTTCTCTCACCTTATGAACCCAGTCTATTTACCATTTCCTAACCCATTCTACTTTGCACCATACTGCATTTACCATCCTCCTCCACTGGCCTGAGGCCTTCTTAATCTGCTGTCTTAACTTCCATGTTTAAACACTGACACACACACTTGGCCAAACTTGCCATTTAAAAACAGCATTCTTGTTATATTATCATACAATGTCTTGGGTACCTGTCTAAAGCTGCATGAAGCTCTTACTTTCACAAATAACTCACAAGAGGAAAACAGATGTTTTTTCACCCTCTTCCAAGCCAGCTGATTCAGTTGCAAAAAAGAGCTACTTCTCCTGTAGACCATTTTGTGTTTCATTAGCTGTACTGCCCTCAACATTTGATATACACAGAGCAACCCTTCCAAAACACAGGTCAGCGATGTGGGGTATGTAATTAAGATTTAAGAATGAACTCTAAACTCAGATGAGGGTTTAAATCACTTGGGGTTAAATCATTCATACTGATGTGCACTAACACTCTTATTCAGATTGCAGTTCCTCCTGGAACTTTGCGAACCTTGGACAAATTTTCTTTGGTTGCAAGAGGAAGTTGCAATAGTTCTGTAAAAATCAGACAGTGCTGAATCTGGTGTCAGTAATGAAGTCTTGTGCTTTTTAATCTTTACAGTAATACTAGAACATTTAGCCCTAGCTGTGTAAGTATTTATGTTAGGAACCACCCAACCTTATTCTCACAGATACAGCAGTAGAACCTTTCTCAACTTCAAAGGTGCACTCCATGTTCTTGCACTTCACAGAGGTCTATTTAAAATTGGGAAAAATAAATGAGTTATAAACTCTGTGTTAGTTATATTCCTTTGAGAGCATGAACCTAAAACATGCAAGATGCCTTCTTGCCTAGCTTAGTAAACTGTTCCAAACAACTGCTGTAATTTGGAGTGTGTGCAGGGGTACCAGAATGATACTGTCTGAACCAACAGTTTGCTACAAATATGAAAAATACAACTAAAAGAGCTATATATCATGAGCAATTTTTGAAGTATTTTAGATGAAGTTCTTGAGTTCAGGGCTTTGTGAATAGATATGACTACACATAATCCTACCAAACAATCTTGAAGGACTGCAAATTATTGTGGTTCAGGTCTGAAAGCCTGGCTTGTAAAGGCAGAAGCACACTTCAGTAAAAAAATCTTATGAAACTACATGCTCAAGCTGTGGTGACAGTAAGACCATGAAAGGAAATACATCACTGAATGAACATGGAATAAGAATTGACACGCAAGTTTCTAAGCATTCTTTTCACATTTGTTGTGCACATGAACAAGAAGTTTCTTGAAAGTTAACCAAAATTAAATATTTGACATTCTTTCAACTTTGAGGGAGCAGTGAGAATGGGAATATGGAAACTCTTTGGAGAGAGGATTGTGAATCACTGGTATGGCAGTTCACTTGATTGTTCCTAGTTCAAGTGTTTTAAGAAATAACTACAGACCTTGGATTTTAAACACATGTATGTCTTTGCAGATGACCTTTCTCAAGAGCAAGAATAAGAAAAAAAAATAGTTATGTAAATCATTGTAACAGCAGCTGTGCAAGAATTGATTCAAGTTCTTTTATATCTGAGATGAGTTACACCAAGTAGAAGTCCTGAGTGGAGGACAACACTTTTCAGTCAGGCTTGAAGAACCATGTCATATTTGCTTAAAATGTCAATTTCTTTCATTTTCAGAATCTCGTTAATACTTTGACCGCTGCTACTGTTTTGGCTATGCCTGGACACTTTTTGCTTTCTCTCTCTAAAACCAAACAACATTGCTGCTTTCACAAAGTGTCATGAGTTGATTGCACAGCATTTAATATTTTCTGTTGTTTAATGCTCAAGAGCCTAACAATTGGCTGCAGATGCAGACCTAGCTATTGTGACCACAGTCAGCTCCACTGAACCAGGCTGTGATCCTGTAATTGACTGTGTGCCTCTTGCAGCAGCTCTACATTTGGTTTGAGCCCCAAGCCAGGCTGTTCTCAACAAAGTGCAGGACATGCACCTTAAAGAGCATGGAAGCATGTGTGATAATTTTAGCAGATTTAGAGTCATGGAAAACTCTAGGTCCAAAACAATATATATTTTCACATTCATACTGTGGACTGCAAGTAGTTTACTGCTCTCTTATTATAACCATGGTAGCTATTCATTAGAATTCATAACTTTTGTAATTGCAAACATGAAGTATGGATCTCATAAGCAAGCCATGTGATTATACCTTACCAAGCAAAAACACAGCAGATAGTGCACAATCCCCATGGTTTATATGTGATTTTAGCACTCATGGCGACTTTAGCACGCAGTTAACTTCTCAGGCAAGAACTAAGAATAAATCAGTGTTCACAATTGCTACCTAAGTCTTGTTGAGGGAAAATGTAATGACTCCGCAGTGAACTTTACATTTGAATCCCGTAGAACTAAGTGCTGTGCAATGAAGACACTTCAGTAAAGAGTAAGACTGCTTCATTGTTGAGCATGCACAGGAAGTTCTCAGGACAACACAAACCATATGAGGAAAGGTGTAGGGAAGGATGTTGAAATCTCTGAGAGGTCAGAATTGGGGCTGAAGCTGGGAAATAAATGAAGAGGGAAGACCAGAGCAACAAAGAGATAAAACGAGAAAAAAATATCAAATAAGAATGCGCAGGATAACTAATGGGGTAGAAAGAATTACAGTCCCTAGGAAAGCACATTTCCTTTATGAGTGTGACAAGACACAGAGCACATAATCAACACAACAGTCATGCCACTGAACCTGTACTCTGTGCTCAAATGAGCAACGACTTTTCTGTGTCTTACTGTACCAAGCATTTTGATATTTTTGCTTTTACCACAGCAGTGAAGAAAACATAGCAGGAAAAGACTTCAGATGTAAATAGTCAAATACATTACAGAAAAGAATAATGTTCAGATCTCCGAGTTAAACAAGCTATTCAAATGCTGATTTTTTAATTTTCTAAGTGCTCCATCTAGAGCAGAAATATCTCACTTGAAGGGCCTTTTTCCCAGTTGTCCACTCCACCAGCCAAATCAATTTTCTGTTGATGCCTGCACCACAGAACTTAGTTCTTCAAAATTCGTGCTTCCTTCTCACTGCTCAAGTTTCACTTTCTGAAGGGACAGAACGTACGGGGCATGTCGACACCAAGGAGCTCAGCATAGAAATCCTGGAACTAGAGTAGTTGCCTTAGCACCACAGGCACACAACACGAAGCCTTGGTTTCTTCATCACATGCTGATAAATCCACATTCAGCTGCACTAAACCAGTTGGATATTCAACAAGGGTCAACGTTGGCTCAAAAACCCTTCAAATGTGACACTGTACACCACAGAAAAGCCTCCTGCGTGCAAAAGAAAAAAAAAGTTGGCCCAGGAGAGACAAAAGCAACATCACAGACAGATGATAGCAGACAATGAAGTAGGAGACAATTCACACTTTATTTTCAAGATAGAAACTAACCTTTTTTCAAGTAAGGTTGAGGACACCGTTTTAAACCAAAGGCAGTTAGCAGTGACAGCTGACTCTAAAGATAGACTATCTACACATAATACACATTCTAGATAAAAGAGTCTTGCTGGCCATCTAGAGAAGTACAGAGCTGCACTTTAAGGAGGCTTCTTAAAACATCCTGAAGACCATGTGAATAATGCCGGGCTGGTACGCTATGGGACTTTACACTTCTCCAAGAGGCTGGAAGTACATATTTCTGGGCACACATTCCCTGATAAGGTAGCACAGGCAGATTACAAAAGGGTATGCTACAAATGCCTGTCTTGTGGAAGGGGAAAAAGAAAAAGTTGCTACACAGAGATCTAAATCAAGCAGTGAAATAAACGACTTAAACCACTGGCAGTCCTGACGACAAAGCTGGAGAGCAACAACAGAATGATGTTGGAATAAAAGAAGAAAAAAGGAAACAGCAGTAGGAAGAGAGTAGTACTGCAGCAGGAAAAAGACTGAAATATTGCTTTTCCCAGGAAATGTGAAAAAAAGAAAAAGGAAAAAAAAAAAAAGGAGGACAGCACATTACTAGTAATGGAAATATTCAAAGCAGTGTGACTCTAAGACTTTTCAGATGCACAGGTAAATGTCACAGCAGAGGGACAGGAACTGTTACCAAGCAAATTAAGAAGCAGATTTCCAAAGGAGGCAAGCTCCCCTAGTCGGGCCTAGTTGGAGTACTGCTGTCTGCTGACTGCCTTGTAGGAGCTATCCATCAGGTTGTCCACATGCCAAGAGAAACGGGCTTAGCATTCACCTCATCATGGCCCAGAGCTCCTTCACCAATGCCAGGAGAGCTGCTTCGGTATCTCTCCCAGCTACTGCAAGCACAGCTAGGAAGCAGTAACAGCACAAAAACCTTGCAGGACAGAAAAAGGAAGACAAAGTGCCACGCTAGCAATAAAGCTGGACAGTTGCTTAAAAGGCAAGTTCTCCTACACCTCTGCTGGGCTGTAATGCTCCTCTCCAGCCTTTGCATAGACTACCAGATCTCTGGCACTGGTAGGTCTGTAGTTGTAGAAATGAACTTCGAATCCCGTTTGCACACTTCGCTACCCCACAGCTACACACTGAAATGGCTCTTGCAATGTAGTTTGAACAAACTGAACCCAGGATTCAACATAGGATTTCCTCTTTCTCCTGCCCATCCCCTTCCTGTGTGTTTACCAAAAAACTTTCACTTCCTCAGTGGCACTGACACTAGTGCTGGCAATCATTTTAACCGTGTCCTCCACCTCCCATCTGCTATACCTAAATCACGGGTATCATTCAGCACTTACTGAAGAGGTTCTGAAATCACATCAAAACACACGATAGGGTTGGGGTTGCCCTGGAAGAAACCAGTTTCTGTCCACTGGATCTAATGAATAAAAGCCTCAGGATGCTGCTAAGGGATACTTGAGTAAGCAGTTTCAATAAGTGCAATAGATGCACTACTTCTCAGAACTTCTCCCACTCTGGTGATACTACTTGAAAATATTTTTTAATTTTTTATCTGGAAAGAGTAAAACTTAGTCATAGGTCAGACCTACTAATTTATAGGTATGTTAGCATTATGTAGGAATTCACAAAACATACTCTTACCTTTAATATTAATTCTGTTATAATACCCTAATACAGTCATATGAAGAAAGAACAAAAATGTTTATCAGCCAAATATACTTCCGCACTACCTCTTGGGCATAGCCTGAAACATGCTATGCCCAAGAAAAAGCTTTAATGTAAGATATCATCATAAAAAAAAAAAAAAAAAAAAAAAAAAAGTTTGTGTGCACTTATCTGTACAAACTAAAAAAGCAAGTGTAAAATAAGGCAGTATATTATGGAAACCACATCAGTAAACCCACTTAACAGACTACATTTTTGTTGACGAACTTCCCGAAATGGCTTTCTGTTACACCAACAAAGGAGTAGTTGAGAACACATCTCAGAGAGGGCCCATTCTTTCCAAGCTTTCATCACGTACAGACTTTCAGTAGCCTGTTAAAACACAGAAAATTCCAAAACCCACCATTCCAGAAAAGTATCTGTATCCCACCCTTCGATTCCTATGGTAAGCTACTAAATTTTTTAGTTTTAAGACCTCATGGTTTGCTATCACAGGCACTTTAAAGATAGAGCTTGGTCAAAAGAACGTGCAAAGTAAAATGCAGGCCCTTGCAAATTAAGTAACAAAGTTTTTGACATACCAACCACAATTTAGACAGGAAGAACTAGCCTTATGCTACATGCAAAAATGTTCAGACTGTTTATCATTTTAGTACTTTGAACTGAGTGGGTAAGATAGTAAGCTGTGCAAACACAGGAACCAATTGTAGATACTTAAGATGCCAGCAGTTCGAAAAAGACAGACACTGCTCCCCCAGGGTATAGCAAACACTGGCCTGAGTAGTGCCAGTTTTCCAGTTTTCCCCCACAGAAATGAGATCTACGCATACACCCTTCACCTTTCCCTCATGTCCTGCTCCTTCCCCACAGATAATTGCTACTGTCAGAATACCATCCCTCTCCTGATGTCCAGCTGGCAGAAATAACCAATCTATTCACCTCGGGGAGCAGATCATTAGGGGATACTACAAACGCAAGCATTTCAGACGTATTTGGAGAAGATGCTTCCAACACCAGATGAAATTCTGCCTTTACATTTTGTCCCATCAGCGCACATTTTCAGGAAAGATGCCAAACCCTACCATGCTTCAGCTTCAGAAATTACACCATATCATGACAACGTCAACAGGAAATGTATTTGCATCAGGCAATAACAAATAAGAAAGCACAGACCTTTCCACCCTTCCCTGATGGACAACTGCCATTTAAACTAGGAACATACACAATAAGGACAGCTACACTGTATTTGCTTTTTATTAGTAGGAACTAATTTATTTGAGAAGGTACTATTACTGTTTATAATACGACGGTCTTCTCCTATTTGTATGCTTCACGAAAGGCTGTTTCCATACAAATGTAATTTTGTACTGTTTATCTACATAGTTTCCTGTGACATGGCTTGGTAAGTCGGAAAGTCTTTCCCTCTACGATATCTTTGCACTCCTACACTCGCATGAAAGAGGTGACACAAGTAAATGGGAGTTATTAAGCAGCAGATAATTGACAGAAGTAGGAATATGATCTGGAAGAAAAAATAAATCTAATTGTTAGCTGGCAACTGTTTATTCTACAGACTGAAGCCGCTGTTCTTAGAGATGGAAATGCTTTAAGAGTAAAATAACAAGTACTACTTACCGGATTGGCATGATTTTGTGCAAGTATGTACATACTCAGCACCATAGCTCCATAAGGAGGTATCACCACTCCACACAACCCTGAAGATTCCCAGCCAACAGATTCTCCTCTTGTCCTTTGCATTACCGCATGACATCTTACATGCTTTAGGGATCACTGGTGCCAGGAAAGGCAACTCTGTGCACAGGCATGCTGCCACAGGCAGAGCACTAAGAATCCTGTTCTATACCTACTGCCCCCTGCCTCTTTCTTTCTTTAAACCTTCACACTGTTTCTCATTTGCTCGTTTTCTGGGTTCAACCCGATTTGCAAAGAGCTGCCTTCACAAAGGATCCCCTGGATCCCAAGAGTAAAACTGGTTTTACTTTTCCCTGAACACAAGAAATAAAGTCACAGCTGCCTTTTACTCAGAATATGCACATATGGAAAGGAGAAAAGACCTTGTTCCCTCCTCGGATCACCTAGCCCTTTGACAAAAATAAAAATTGGCTCATAGTCAGTAAGTTTCCACTCAAAAACCTCAAAGATGTTCATTAAGATTCCAAATAACATGCAAAGTGCAGATAGGAAAACATCTTTTTGTGACGGAAATGGAATCACATCTGAGATTAAACGCTGCAGTTCTTAAACTTTCCTGAATAGCTACAGATAGGTCAAATGCTATTGGCATGCAACACAAGAAAGGCCAGGCATAGCATCTAGGGTCTTGTGAGCCACCACACTGAAGCTCAGCTACTAAGCTGAGGCTGGAGGGCCTTGGACTATTTTCCTTGCATGTTTTAGGAACTTCTTCCCACAACGCCTGCTGCTGCATGACGCTATTTACCTTACCGGAGCCAACAAGGTCACAGAAAGACAGCTCACTCCAATGACATAGATAAAACAGAGGGAACCAGTATATGAAAGAGCTCCTTATACATCCCTAAATACATGCAAGAGAAAATTTCACTTTGAAAGGGTAACATTTCCCTTGAAAGGGTAACATTAAAAGCCAGGAATATTAAACAACTACAAAGCAATAAGGTTTAACTTCATATGCGAAAGTTTCAAAACTCATTGCACTAATAGTAAAAGTCATTGTGCAACTGGTCAAGGAACTTACGAGGAAAGGTGTAAGTCTTACTTTGTTCTCTGTACAGTTGTATTGAGAGCGGAAAAAAAGAGGAAAAAAATGAAACAAACAAATCAACCTTATTTACTCAACAAACTACAGGAGAAAAGCAGAATAATTTTAAGTCAGCCAGCTACAGTGCTGGAAAAAATAGTTCATTCTACACCATTATGGTTTTAAAAAGTATTTGAACAGCATACGATTAAAATTGAACTTCGTGTTATTAAAGCAAGAACTCATTTCTAGTCTGTAGCTCACAAAGCTGAAATGGAGAAAGAAAAATGCTACAAATCTTGAAGGAGAGAAACAGAATGGGAAAGCTGTTGATATCAGAATTCACTAATTTTTCATCCTTGCCCAAGACTTCCTATTACAGGTATCTAACTGATTTCTAGTCAGTTGCTACTTTTTCAGAGAAAACTGTATGATTTTTCTCATCCACACACTCGGTGTTGATGGTGGTACCCGTTACAAAGATATGAGGTCCTGTCATAAGACATAAGCAACACCTACTGTGCATTCAGTACTGGGCTGAAAGCAATTCACACAATTTTACTACCCCTTGGATAAAACCAAACCATGTTTCCCCAACATAACTTTGTAACTGCCCAACATTTTTATTTTTATTTTTTTAATAAGGAAAATAAAAACTAAGTCTTTAGTAATAATATGATCAGTATAGAATTATTTACTGTATTTTACAGATATTGCAACTAACATCAAGATATCTGAACTATGAAGGTCTTTCACATCATTTCCAACTCTGGTTTTAGCACGCTGTAATAAAACTGGTCAGAGTGGGCTTTTTTCAAAGGTGGGAATGAAAGACAAGAGGTGAGGCACTGATTTGGGGTTTCAGATAAAACAATAGAACAAGAACCTTTGTGCTCCCTGTGTACATCCATGGCAGTATGATCTGGCTAGACAAGTTTTAGGTGTTAATCTCTTTGGTCTTTAGTGCCAACAGAGGTCAGTGAAGCAGCGAGGTGAGTTCTTGTGAACCCATTCACTGCAAGATACCAAGATGCAATTTCAACAGAAATTCCAAATGTAATGGCTTTACTGAAGATGTGGCATCCACTACGGAGATCCAGCTTGGCTTTCAGATCCTCCTAATGAAAATTAGGAGGAAACCCCTCACGACCATTCCTTGGGCATACAGCATCATTATGGTAACAGCAAACAACACCACAAGGCCGTTTGCTCCCTTGTTTAAGCCGAAGCACATTGGAGCACCCAGTTAGGAGGAAGCAGCTTTAACTTGGAAGATGCTCCGGGAGCTATTCCCTTAGGAAAAACAGTTAACAAGGAGCACCCAGTAAACCCAGGCTGCTCCTTTGGCTTGAGACACCGACTGCAGCCTTGGACCAGTTAATTCGACACAGCACAGCACACTCAGAAGCCCTGAAGATTCCAACGCCACCCGAGCAAGAGGTAAATCATTCATTTCGAGGACGATTACCGTGGGTTTCTTTCTTTCTCTCTGCCGCGTTTCCCGTTAAGACCCCATCCAGTGCCCCCTGCTCGGCAACACGCCTCGTACCCCCTGTATGCGGTCGGGCATCCCCCGGCTGGGGCCGGGCACCACCTGTACGGGACCGGGCACCCCCTGTATGGGGTCGGGCATCCCCCCGGGCGGGGACCAGGCATCCCCTAGCGCCCCCCTGTTCTCCCCCACCGCCGCAGCCCCTTACCACAACCGACCCTCGGAGCCTGCCCGGCGCCCATGAGCCACCGTCGGGAGGGATCCCCCCTTCTCCCTCCTCCTCCTCCTCCTCCGTGCGGGACTGGCCGGCTCAGGGCGGCGCTGCGGGGGGGCTGCGGAGTGGGGGCGGCTGGGGAGGGGGCTCTCTGACGGGACGGACGGACGGACGGAGGGACGGACGGACGCCGAAAGCACTTACTTCGCCGTGTGCGGGGCTCAGTGGGCGGCGGGTGAAGTCGCCGGGTCTTGCGGGGGGCTCTGCGGGCGGGCCGGGGGGGCTGCGGAGCGCGGCGCTGCTGCCCCGCCGGCCGGGACACGGGCGCTGAAGCCGGCGAAGGGAACTTGGCCCCGGTGCCGGCGGTTGGCCGGGAGCCCGCCAGCCTACTTCCTGCTGCGGGGCGCGATTTGCATAGGAACGGAGAGAGGAAAGGGCTCCCGGCGAGCAGCGGCCGCCCCCGCGGCGGGGGAAGGAGCTGAAGGGGGGCCGACCCACGGCCGGGGGTCGCCTGGGGCTGGGGAGCTGCGAAAGGTGCGAGGGGAGTGACGAGGTGAGGCGGGGGGCTCTGCCCGCTGCCTCCTCCGGTAGGGGCAGCCGGGGAGTGCAGCCGATGAAGGGGGTACGGAGGGGTTGAGGATGGTGCCCCGGCCGTAAAAAACGGAGTCAGCTTCTCCAGAACCCGGCTGGGGAACTTCTGGGGTCCGTGGGTTGGAAGACCCACCAAGCGGGCTAGGAAAAAGCAAAGAACAAGTAGATATGATCAATTTATCTTTGATTAATTAATTATTATCATCATCATCATCACCATCACCATCATCATTATTAATAACATCTTTATTATTATTATTATTATTATACATTTTTCTAAGGGGGGCTTACTGGCCTGTTGGAAGCTGAAATACAACTCACGCATCAGCAAAACTCCAAACAGGAAGGAAGAGCGTGCGGACAACGTCTAGAGGATGCAGCTGAACAGCTCGATGACAACGGGAGCCGAGGCGTCATATGTGTACCACCAGGCCACCTGGACGGGTTCGAGTCGTGGAGGTTTACAAAGGCAGAATTTCAAAATAAGAGCTTTTAATCCTTCCACTTAAAGTGTTGAAGACAGTGGGACAAGTCTGGGGAACTGTCAAGGTGGTAATAGTTGCAAGATGCTCTGAAATACCCCTGCATCCTTTTCTGAAGACCACCAGTAAGACCTAACTAGCTGGGAGCTGGAGCAGACTGAGGAGATGGTGAGGACTTCCATCATAGCATCCTTGTGGCTGAAAACGTCTCAATGCAGATCACAGCCTGTGAGTTTAAGAAAAAAACCTGAATAATTCCCAGGAAAACAAACTCTGCCAGTAGGACTTTGGCATTGATTAATGGCCTGTCACACAGCATGATGCACAATTGTCACAATCTCTTTGCTGTAGCATGTGCTGCAGTCTTCTCTCTAGGTTGTGGCTTGAGCATGCAGGCCACTGCCTTGATCCCATAGAAGACTCCATCTGCAGAGGCACTAAGAACGTGATTTGCCACATTTCTGAATCAGGCCCACATGTCCATGTGCATCTGCAGAGCTCTGAAAGGTGGAGAGCAGCAGCTGCTTATCTTCTTTGAATTATGCCATCAATGATTAAAACAGTGTCTCTTAGATCTGCTACTAAAAATTTGGTAAAGATTTTATCCCCTCCCCCAAGACACTTAAAAAGAAAAAAAAAAGTAAAACAACATTTTTTCCTATGGAAACTTTATACGAAAATGAAATGTTTGATTTAATTCACATTGTCTTTGGGTTTGGGACATTTTTTTAGGCTGGAGATTTGAATTCCAAAAGTTTGTGCAAAATAAGCTACTTTTGCTTGGAAGTGCTATCACAGAGGCTCAAGAGAATGTACTGCTCGGGTCTCACACTTCCCTTTTCCTCCATTGGATAAGTTCCTTGATCTTCTGTCTTGGAGAGAAGTGGTGCACAGAGCCCACATCTGTATTGGCCATCCTACTTTCCTCTCTATTCTCTCTCTCAATTATCAAGCATTCTGCTTGGTTTAAAATCCACGTTCTCCTACCAAAGCATCAGGGTAAATAAAACAGAATTGAGTTTTATAAATGTGTAACAATCTAGCAGCCTAGTAAAATACATTCTTGCCTATAGTATGAATAATTCAGAAGAATCAAAGAAGTTCTGAACTAAACTCAGTAAGCTGCTGAGCGATATTAGATTTGGAAGTTATAGCAGAAACTCATCAGCTGTGCCCTGGAAGAGCTAATATGAAGAAAGGTTGGAGTAGAATAAATATATTGTGCTTTATATGAAGAAAAAAAAATGTTGTTAGTATCACTTAATATAAGTCACCATTTTATGCATCTTTATTTTCTCTGGTACAACCAATATGCACCAAATCTACCTTGGACAGCATAAGCAGGAAATGAACTCTCTCTCTCTCTCTCTCTCATTATATATTCACCAAGAGGAAAAAATAAAAACCTGGTTCCAGCCTCCTTACTTCTTTAGATCTACTGTTAGTTACAAGTTTTAAAATGCCTTTGTGTTTAGATCAAGAAAGTTGGGTGATTTGAGACATGTAAAACAAGACTTGAAGTTTTCTTTAAGCCTATCACTGTAGTGAAAGAAGGACAGTGAGTCGTGTTAGCCAGCTAGAGTTCATACTCAGCAATTGATTTTCTGCTTTGGGCAGGCTTAACTCCAGACTATGTCGCTACTACTGGATTAAACCGGGCTGCAAGAAAGTTCTCCAGTGCTGTGGCTATATGGCTCTTTAACAGTCCGTGTCCAAACTGTTAAATTCTCTTGGCATCCAGAATAAGGGGACTACATGCAAACTGGTGTTTGAATAGTCACTGGCCTGTGTTAATTTCCAGATCAGCTCTGGAAATTTTTGGAGAGTGATAATTGGCTTGGGCCAGGGATCTATCTGATGTGTAGATTTGAAGCTCCAAGGTCCCGGAACATTTCCTCAGTCACTGTTAATTACTGGCATATATGTAGCCTATAGGCTGTGGAGCAATCCAAGTTTTCAGCCGTTAGGTGACTACTGATCTAGTCATTATTTGGATTATATCCAGGAGTATGCGGTGGCACAGAATTTAGGGAATAATGGCTCGGGACAGTAAATCAAACTTTATCACAGACAATGCAAACACCAGACTTCAAAAGATAATTTCTCTCACTGTGTTTTTGCATATTTCTTGCTTCCAGAGTTTCTGATTACTTTCTAGACTATGCTTGAACACAAAAGCAGAGCAGAAGTAGAAGAATGCTAGTTAGTCATGAAACCAGAAGTGGAGCAACCAGAGCAGTCATTTGAGAGACCCCAAGGAACACCCAGGTTCGCTTAATAGAAAATAAATAAATAAAATAATTAATGAAAAAGATCTCTTTGTTCAAAAATAGGCTTAAGAAGATGTAAATTCTGTATAGAATAACAGGGAAAGAGAGATCAAAAATGCATGTAAAACTAAAACATGAAATCATCTGGCTTTTTAGTCTGAGTTGGTTTTGGAAACTTGTTCTCATTTTGTTGACAGCAAAATATCTTTTCTCTAGAGATTCCAGCATTTACGTGGTCACTTCATTGTTTTTCTGTATTTTATTTCTTCCTCTAGAGATTATCATTACGTAGCTGAAGTCCAAATTGTTAACCTGCTTTGTAATAACATGGCATTTTTTTAAGCAAATAGTGAAAAATGGGTTATAAAAAAATGAGATCCAAGTCACATTGTCATTCATTGCAAAATGTTGGGGGACAAAAAGCAAACAGAAAATAAAAGCAATATATTTTGGCATTCACTTTGCAATGCCTCCTTTCTTATTATAACCTCTATATGTAGAGGAAGTTATATTGGCCTATGTAAGAAGAATATTTTCAAATTTTATTCTAATAAGTGTTCTTCTCTTGATAAAGACTTTGCTTCTCAAAGAAAAAGACTAAAAGGAAGAAATGTTACTTTCAACTATGAAGCAGCAGGTTAATGCACTCTCTGGTGGATATTCTTCAGTTCCTATTCTTGTTTACAGTTTGAAGCCTAGGAAAATAGTTTTTGCCACACTAAAGAGAATTGAAAAGAACAGCAATAAAAAATATTTTTTATTGTAGTTGCATTGTGATTATTTGTGGTGTATCCCTTCTTTATGATTGTGACCTACATGCTACTTTTTTTTTTTTTTTTTTTTATGATTTAACAACTTTGGGGAATAATGCAAAGATCCCTATATTGACTCAACCTGCACTTGACCTGTCAGTTGGATTAACACAACACATACTCAGTAAATTAAATGAGGGAAATCTTGTGTCTTTCCTGTAGACAATGGTCTGCTTAACACACAGCCTCATACATTTTATTACACTGTCATTTTCTGGCCATTAAACCTAAATTCACACTTTTTTATTTTAACTTGTTAATTCAAATTATCATGAATGAGCAATAATAATACAGCACACAGAAAAAGTGTTTGCCTTGAGATAATCTAATCCTGAAAATTAAGAAAAAGCTGCTTCTTTTGTGTCTTTGCTGATCTTAAATATTTTATTCACCTGCCATTAGCTTTTTTTATACACAGGAATCCTTACTATTTTTTTTTCCCTGCTTGTTTCATGTCTGTGAGCAGAAAAATCTCTCATTAGTGAATTGAAACATGTCCAACACTGCTAGCCAGTTTGAGAACTGGTTGCAATGAGCGAGGTTGTGCTTGTGGTGCGGCACTCATGAGTATCCTGATGGGGACTGAAAATGGCCTATGTGTATTCTGTAGTAAGTCCAGATTGCCTTTCTTTAGAGATGACAGATCAACTGAAAGGTCCTCTTGGTTCTCATGGATATCATCTTATTCACAGAGCCAAGAAAAGCAGCTGAACTGATGAGTTCTTCACAGCTCATTCATGTAGGCAATAATAAGGGTGAGCTGGCAAACAAGCAGTTCCAGGAGCCCTTTACTTCCAATGATTTGTGGCTATTTGCAGATGCTTTTATTGGTCCAAAGAGTCTGCCCACACTATTCAAGAGTGGTTTTCATTTATGTTTAATTCAGCACGCAGTTCTGTGATCACTAATATAATTACCTGAAAGAACAGATCTGAGCTAATTCAAGGGCAGGTTTGTGGTCATTTCAAATTAGAAAGATTACACTGCAGAGAGATTTTTGTTTGGGTGGATTTTTTTTTCTTTCTGCCTTGAACTATGGGCATCATGCCTAGTCTCAGCAGCCTGACTGGGCATCCAGCCTGCATCTTGCCCAGCCTGTGTCAAATGAAAGGTTAGTTCAGAGGAAACGTGCTGTTCCTGGAGGTGGCTTCCAGAGCGGGCTGCTGTAGAAGTATGGCTTTCCCTTTCCAAGATAAGCCATTTTTCATGGAAAATTTCCTCACAGAGAGGCATTGGATGACGATTAGCAATTCTGCTGTGCAAGAGCAGAGCAGTGTTTAAGCTGCCCTTGGACAGCTGCAGTAGCAGCAGGGAGGCAGGCAGTCCTTTCCTGGTCACAGCCACACAGCAGTATGAAGGATCCCTGCACTGCACAGCTTTTGTTTTCTTCTGGGGCAGCAGAGGCAACATATGTGGGCACTGAGTTAATGAGGCCAACTGATGGCATTGATGGAAACGCTTGGTACTGACTGAAGTCATCAACCCCCTCCCCTTGTTCCCCAGGGTTTGTGAGAAGGAGCTCCTCTCTGGGATAGATGACAGTCATCATCATTGTCACTGAGCATCAGTAAGGTTGCCTTGGCTATATGAAAGCTGCAAACACCTGACTTTTACTGGTGTATTACCAGTCAGCCTGGGTTTGGGAAGGTGACAGCTTCCTGTGTGTGTTAGGAGGTGACACCTGTCACCCACAAAGTTCTCAGACTGCACCCTCTGTGGTCATGTTGGAAAGCTGTGCTACCAGTAGTGGCAACATGATAGGGTGATTTCTTCATTCTTTGTCTCCTGATCTGGCCAATTTTCCATCAGCAGGGATGATGAAATGAGCCACCACGGGTCGTTGCAGATACTTTGCTTCTGTCAGCTCAGCCTGGCTGGTTTGCCAAAGCACATGACACTCACGGCTTCCATATTTCCCACCCATCTGATGGTGTGTAGCCATGCAAAGTACAAACCCGCTGCTGAACCCATTTAGATCAGTGGAGTTGCCAAATCACCTTAACAGTGAATGAGCCCACTTACCCCTTCTTGCATTTAGCAGCAACCTAGCTCTTGCCACAACCTGTTGCTCAGGCTTCAGAGTGGCTGTGCACATGTCTAAGAGGAAGCTGGAAGGTTCCTGAACTGCCCTTCCAAGCCAGGCTCCAGCCTGCATGCTGCTTCCTTCACAGAAACTCAAAAGAGAGCTATTAGAGCAGATGGTGGCAGGGTAGGGGTGTAACAAGTGGAAGCACCACCAGTCCCTCCTCCAGCTGCAGTTTGTTCCTTTCCTGTAAAAACGGGGAGGGTCACACTGTCAGGGACAACCTAACTGTTTTTCTGCTGAGAGGTTGACAGCTGTTTGCTGTAACTTGAAATCATGCATGTGTTGGACATGAGCAGTAAATCAGATTTTCTCTGATTTTCCTGTTCCCGGTTGCTAATTCCCCCTGAAGCCCTTTGTATCCCACTCTTGGAGTCAGGCCCCGCTGACTTTGAAATCCCAGCTGTGCTGTCCCATCCAGTGCAGCTCTTTGCCCCAGGCTATGAAATGTTTGAGATTTCAGCCCTTAATATCTCTGATGCCATCCAGCCCTACTATGAAAAGCCCCCAGATAAAGCTCTGAGCTGGAAACAAATCAAGAGCACAGGGAGTCACTGAAAAACAAGTGCAAAAGAAAACCAGATCTTGAACAAAACTGGACATGACAGCTATTTCCAGACACAACTTAAACTGCAGGTGTGGAAGATGGGCACTGCCCAAGTTCTTTTCCAGGGCCGAGTCCTAGCAAGAACCTCACACACTGTCTGCAGCAGGTAATGCTTGCTTTTTTAGGAATTGTTATTTAGAAGCTGCCAGGCCTTAAGTAGCTGCTTATCTGGTGTGGAGGTGTTGAGGAGAGGATATGAAGGAGGCAGGAAGGCTAAGTCTGAGGTAGAAAGACCTTCTGAGGGAAGAGGAATTACTGATGTTCCTTATGGCTATTACTGACCTCCTCTTGAGTCTATGGCAGCACTTGTGATCTCAACAGCAGCTGTGTTTGTTACCTGGCCCCACTCTTTGAATGTCCCAGGGTACTTTATTTAGTCCAGGACAGAGTCTGTTCTTTCTCATCACCACAGCCACATCTTTCTTGCAGGTGGTTGTGATGATGTCCAGTCTCCTGGCTAACATGCATGCCATGTACTTGTTCTGGTTTCTGCCACAAGTCATTAGAATTGGTTTAGTAAGAGAACCAAAGCAATCCTTGTTCTTTCCTTAGCTAGACAGGTTGACAACATTTCCAAAGGCTGTTTGAAGGCCTAAGACCAGCAACTTCTGCCCTGCCTGGATCAGTTCAGCTCCTGGTAGCTTCCATGTGCAGGTTCTTTGGATAGGATGCTCCTAATCCATGAAGGGCTGTGCATTGGAGGCAGTAGGGATGGAAAACCACCTACATGGAGCTTAGATTTAGGGGAAAGGAGGCCTCCTGGCTTGAGGGAAAGCATATACATTTCTGAAGGATGTAAGGCATGATCTTCAGCCTTTGAGACAGAAATTACCGTAGACTTGCAACAGGGTGGAGGGTAGCAAAGGCAAATTTCTCCACTGGTGAAGCCTTTTTTAAACAAAGGTTTAACACTTGATAATGTGGAAAGTGGCTCTTTCCAAGTGAGGAGACTGCTAGGGATAAGTCAGCAACACTGGGACACACTGGGGTCACAGACCTGGAAGACTTTCAGGAGTATGAAATGCAATTTGACTTGACACAAAGTATGGTGGTGCAAGGGTCAGAGGAACACTGTAGGCAGTAACGGGGAGGTACCACACAGCTTAGGGACATGCAAGAGTTAGGGAGCAGCATTCTTCAGGCACTAGATAGATAGTCTGCCAGCAAAGCACTTGGGACATGAATTACTAAATGAATTACTAAAAAATGCAAAGATAATCCAGGGGAAAAATATATATATATTGTTCTTTGAGCATTAGATGTCGCTTTTGGCTACTAAGGATATTTTATTTCTCTTTGGCTGCCTTTTCCATGTGGGTAACTTGTTGTGCTCAGACTCCTCCTCTGCCTTAAGGGGAGTGACATCAACCATAACAAATGGGAACCTTAGTTTCTTTGCCATAGAGTCCTCTATTTTCTCTGAAAGTACATGTATATACCTGTTCAGGATATATTACACCACTGTAATGATAGTAGCTGTCAGCACCATCTCACCTCTCCTTTCCTTTCCACTGTTCTTCATTTCCTACTCACCTCTCAGAACTTTTCAGAGATTTGTCTTTTGCTCTTAACTTTTCCAGGTCTCTCTGATATCCCCACTGAATCACCTGTGGGAAATGGTGAACTGTATCTTGGTATGCATTGCCCACAAACAGCTGCAGCATGAGGTAGTGTAAGGGGCAGGACTGGGCTGGACAGTTTCTGAAGAACATCAGCTATTTTTATGTCTCGAATAGATTTACAGCTTGACTTAGCTTGGCTCTGAGTCAGTGACAGTGCTGCACTGGCAGACTTGTGTGAATGCTGAGGCAAAGGCAAGGGTTAAGGAAAAAATCTGATGAAGAGATTTGTTGCAAGGCAGCAATTGAGGATAAGATCTATGACAAAGAAGCCTGACTACAGTAAATGTTCACAGATGCATCAGAGATGGCCGATGCATGTAAGATCATAAACTTGCTGATGATATCTAAGAAACATTATCTTTATATAGGATGAACAGAGTGGAGGTAAGAGGGCACTGGGGCAGACCCTTGGGATGGGCCTAGTTGTGGGAGAGCCACTGAACTTGTGCTATGGCAAAGCCAGATTAAAATCTGTTGATACAAATTTAACCCTTCAGAACTTTCTACTCTATGTATCAGATCAGTGCATTGCATTAGAGGGTCACTGAAATTTTGGTCCAGAAGTCTTTAAAATTAGATTTACTTTGTATTGAACCACTGCCTTGGAAACAAGGGTGGCAGTAGAAATACATCTCAAAATACCAAAAGCAACTTAAGACTGAGATGTGGGGCTGTTAGGCTAGTCTTGTAGATGGCATGCATGTTAAGAGTTGTCTGTTCGCCTAAATTAATTTTTACTTGTATGAAGTATAATGAAGTAAAAGACCCATTTAGCATATGGGCCTTTTTCCCCCCATGGGCTATAGAGTAACAGAAAATAGATATAAAGATATATAGATATATTAAACAGCTTCTATGAACAAAGCAAGCAGTTTACAACTAATTCCTACAACTAGGAACCTAGTTTTAGAAACTACAACAACAATTCAGTTCCACACCTGTGCACGCACTCTTGTCACCAAGCCAGCCTTCTTGCACACAAAGGTTTAAATTTATTAGCTCATACTCAGAAGCAAGTCAAGTTTGCTCACATAAAGAAACAGACCTGCACTGTGTAGTCCCTCAACACATAAAAATGCATACTTTACATTAGGCATGCAAATTGCCTAATATTAAGCACAGCTAATTTGCTATTTGTGTCACCGTTTCTTCAGGTACAGCTGTGAGGGTGCTTGTGAACTGTGCAATCTCAGAGATAAAAGGAATGAACCCACCTATAACGTTTTTTAACCAAAATATGTAATACACATTTGATTCTAATCTAATTTGAATCTACTACCTAAACATCTGTACAGACACTTTTTCCTGCCTTATAATTTTTGCTACATAATGATGGCAAAAGTAGATAGAAAAAATAATATTTGGGGCATGAATATCTGTTGAATGTTGTGGATGGTACATGTTTTCCAAGTCTTTTTTCATGCAGAAAGGCAACTATCTAGGGAGACACAAGGACAGTGGAGGGCATCAGAACCATTGTGTACCTGGTAAAGGATTCCCAGCACCCTGGATATCCTTGCCAAAAGGGTTCCACTGAATTTCATCTCTTGTAGTCTCTTAAATGGGCTCAAGTGGGACAAGTGGGACACAGCTGACCAGACAGAATGACTCTGTATCTTCTACTACTACTCCGTTTGACTTCTTATTTTCCCTTCATTTCAGAATTTAGACTTAAGAGTATATAGTGCTGAGATGATTTTAACTCTTTCTATAAATTGTCTAATGCCTTTTATTAATAACATTATTATTTCAGTATAAATCACAAGTTTTGATAACAGTTAACGTTTTTTTTCAGGTGATTAAGCAGGATGATTAGTCATAAAAAAAAAAAAAAAAAAAAAAAGATGACAAAATTGAAAGAAGCTCACCCACAGCAGAGATAGGTTGGTGTTTCATAATTTGCAAATACAGCTGAAAATCTGAAATATCTACTTGAACAAGTAATATCCTGAATGATAAAAAACTATAAGATAATCCTTAAAACAATATATTGGGTTATATTTTTAATAATTTCACAAATATTTCCCTAAAAATAAAGTAGAATAATTTTTTAGAATTAATAATACACAAGGTGGCAGTTGTAGTCCCATTGCTCAGTAACATTACTCAAAATGTCGCTCTGCTTCACCATCATCGTTGCACGAATGCAGTACATTGTCAAGAACTGACATTAGCAGGCCTCCAAAGTAGCTTTGTGGCCCAGTGTGTCAAGTTAATGTCTGCTAAAGTATGGCAATGGGGTCATTGAGCAACAGCCACTTGATCTGTCAAGCTCATGATCAGAGGAACAGATCACAGCAGTCCCAAGGCAGCAGAAGAAAACTCTCCGTACTAGAGAGTAACAGCCCTGACAACCATTTCAAGCAAAATCTTCCAAATGACACCTATGCCACCAAGCAGGAGAGCATCTTCTGGAAGACCAGGATGCTTCAAAACAAATGGGAAAGTGGTCACACAACAAGCTCATGGCCATGCCTGCTGCTATGAAGAAAATCAAGGTATTAGAGAAAAGGTGTCAGTATCTGTCACCCCCACATTTATGTTGCAGAGTTGTCTTGCTTAGACACCTGTGTTTGTAAAAGATTACGTCTAATGAAAAAAAAAAGCCAACATCACTCACTTTTTGGTGACTATCTTGTGTGATTAACCTCCCATTTCATGCTGTCCATAATTTATGCACGCTACTGAAAAATTTTAGTAAGCCACTTTTGAAAGAAATGCATGTCAACACTAACCTTTAAAGGGAAGCAGTGGAACAACAAGTCTCTAAGACAAAAGCATTTGGGGCCAAATTCTTGAGATGTTCTAGTAACATAGTTACTACAGGTCACAGTGGGAATTATATGGCCAGTTTCCTCCTGCCTTTTTTTTTTTTCTTTTTTTTTTTTTTTTCTTTTTCTCCTTCCCATCCTCCACTTTCTTTTGCATACATTGTTCTAATAGCTCAGGGCTCTACTTTTTGCAGGTTTTCCTCCATATCCTCTCTTGTCTCATAGCTGTTCTCCTACCCTATTATCTTTCACCTCTTCCTCACCAGGGATCAATTTGCAAATTGGAGCAGGTTCAGCAGAGTGCCGTGAAGATGATTAGGGATCTGGACTGCTTGACATATGAAGAGAAGCTGAGACCTGTGTTCATAATGGAGAAGAGATGACTTGGTGGAGGTCTAATTATAGCTTTCAACCTTGTGAAGATGTGTTATAGAGAAGAATGTGCCAGATTCTTGGAGGTGCAAAGCAAAATGACAAAAGGCAATGGCCAAATTACAGCAATAAAAATTCCAGCTGGATCGGGCGAAAAATATTTTCATCATGAGAGTGGTTAAACCCTGAACAAGTGCAGAGAGACTGTAGTATCTCTGTCCTTGGAAAAACTCAAAACTACTAGACAAGGCCCTCAGCAACTTGATCTTAGCCTGATTTGAGTTGGAGTCTAACCCAAATTATTCTATGTTTCTGTCCAACTCTTTTTGGTCTGCTAATCTCAGTTTTCTTAAGGCCTTCTCAAATAAGCTTGCTTTTAACTCATGCACCCTCTTGCCCTACCTGGTCTTCCTTCAGCTACTCTGGCCCCAAAGTGAGACCATGCTTTTGATTTATATGCACCCTTCCCTCCTCACAATTTTTCAACCTGCTCTCCCAGTACTCATTTGCCTTTAAACTGGAAGAAGTTCCTTTAGCTCTCATACAGCATTACCTGCAGAGCAGGTAGCAGTTGGAAGAAATGTGTTGAATAAGAAGACTGGTGAGACAGTCACAGCCAGCTTGCTGTGTACAAGGTTGAGCCCACCCATCCAGACTGCATCCAGATGCAGTATCCAATGTTTGCACAGGACAGCACAATGTGCAGTTATTTCAATGCTTAATATTTAAAAGCTGGATTTAGAAACACAGTTCTTGATATCCATTTTAGTATCATAACATGAATATCAAAATCCTGATTAAAAAATAAAATGTAACGAAGTTGTTAAGACACATTTGTTCTCATCCAATTATGCCACTATGCCAAAGTGTACAAGAAAAACAAACAAACAAAGCAACAACAACCTCTTCTAATGGCATAGGTTTGACATTTCCTGCTAGACCAAAATTTCTGTGCTCCATTTAAAGGCTGAATGACATTTAAACCTCAAAGTAGCAAATATTTGACAACTGCATGGTAGATGTGTTCAGCATTAGATTGTTTCTTAAAAAGTGAGTTATAAATAGCAGTTTTGGCAAGAGTCTGGCTTGGACTGACAACAATGATAATAACGTGCTATTATGGCACACAGGGCAAAGCTAAGGCTATGTGCTAACTGTAAGAATGCAGTGAGACTTAGCAATCTAGTGCTTCCTGAAATAGCTCAGAATAAATACTAGTTAAAATGATAAAAATATTAAATGAAGGCACTTAGAAATGTTGTTGGTAGGTAAAATCTTCAACGACTAAGTAGCCCATTAATTTTTTTCCTCCTCATCGATGCAGTGGAGAATATGAATGAGGGTAAACAGGAAAAAATAAGGGCTACTTCTTTGAGAAGTACCAAAAATCTCCTTAAAGGGGTCCCTACTGCTCAAAAAACCTGTCAGGCTGAATGAGATAGCCAAAGGAAAAATAAACTTGGTGGTGTAGAGGACTTCTCTGCTGAGCAGCCACTTCCAGGCCCTGCTGCAAGACCACTTTGATGGTATGCTCTGGGAGGCTGCTGGCAAGGATCTCCCAAGACTTTGAGGACCCTTGGATAGGCAGAGTGTGAATGTGATGAAATCTGGGGTAGAACTGCTGCTCTGCTAGGGAGGAAATTTCTGATATGGACAGCTTCAGCCAGGTTCCAGGACCGCTTTCCTGGATCTCACACTCGTGAGGCGGAGTGTACCTTCCACACTGTACTGCAGCAGGACATGAAGAAAACAAAAGGCACAGGCAGATGTTCATGAGGCACAGAAATGTCTCTTGGACAGTCTGATGGCTGCCAATCAGCTGGCTGTGCTGCTGAACGGAAGAGTATGCAGAGCAGGCTGTTTGTATGGGAGGGGTGTTGGACCTGGTTTCAGCTCCAAGGCAGTCAGGAAGCACCTGCACAGGATGGCCACAATGGTCACCTCCTCCTGCCAGCAGCTGTCTGGAGGTTTCCAAGGCTGAACGCGTCAGCCAGGATCAAACTGCTGTGCAGAGGAGTCCTGCAGCATCTGCAGAGCCCACAGCCACAACCCGGGGCAGGCACAGGCCGCGGCTGCTGGGAGGTGACACCACATCGCCTCCATGGGCACCGCAGCTCCAGCCTGCCTCACTGAGGCTGTCCAGCCCTGGGACACTGGGACGAAGCCTACCTATGAAGAGTCAGCTTCCTTAGTTTCTTTGTTGTTCTCTTGCTTATCCTGTGAACAGCGATGAGAACCATGAGGATATACTGAGTTTAAGGAAGGAGACCGTAATGATCGCCATACCAGTTCTCTGGTGGCGGTTTCTTTCTGCTAGACTGAAATAGGCTAAATATGGGTATGCTGGCTTAGAATTATGCACTTTTGTGCAAAAATGCAACTTCTGAATGCACTTCTGTGTGTGTTTCTGTATATTCTTAGTATTATGCTTCCTGATATTAGCCAGTATTTGAGTTCCAATGAAATAGGCTTTACAGAAAAAAAAAAAAAAAAAAAAAAGATAGATGTAAAAACTAACAGCAGCATAAAAGAAACTTTTTCCCTTCCAGCTTCACTATTTGTTTGTGTATGTGTCAATTTATAAAAAAAAACTTTTCAGTTCAATACTCAGGAAAGACACCTATTTTTTGCAAACTGGCTCAACTGTGTTAGTCATCAAAGGTAAAGGAAACAAGTACAACCCTAAACTGGTTTATTAAATATGCTCTGATGTCTAAAGAGAAGTAAAGGATTGCAGTGACTACACCATACTAAATGATGAGAACATGACAGAAAAATGATACTGCCATCAGTAACAACAAGCATTGAAAGCAGCTTAGTAAGTAAACTGAAGAGAGCTCCCAGCCATTACAGAAATAAAAATACCATCTGGAACAAAGCAGCACTTTCTTTCCTGTGACATTTTTCATAGCATATTTTACTAAGCCAACTAAATCAAAGGTTTTAGAGAACAATTGTGTAAGAACAATTAGGAGAGGAAGGTAAGTTTCAGGTAATGTTTGAAGAAAAGCAGGGAAAAACAAGTTATTCAGGAAAGCTATCCCAATTAAAGGAGATAAAAAGAAAAGGCTCTACAATAGTACTGTAGAACAATGGAGGCTGCAGAACCCAGAGCCAGATGAAAGGAGAGCTCAAGGGCTTCTGAGGGCCACGAAGAAATCTATACTAACCTTTACCTTTTAGTCAAGACTAGAAAATAGCATTTCAAGTAGTTCCTGGAATTAAAAGGTTAAAGCTTTTTCACCCACATCAGCACTACTTACTGTAATAAGGCTTTGAGGTTTGGAGCTGGGGCTTTTTGTGGATAAATAAACATATACACATGTAAATACAGAGACAGTGCCAACTCTATTGACTTCTCAGTCTACGCTCAGGGCAAGAATCCAGAGGTGGAAAGCAAATAGCGAGTGGGAGGCATTTTGTTGACAAAAATGGTTGTGAAATAGATGGCACTGTGAGAGGAAAGGAGAACCAGTGATTGAAAAGTGGAAAAAAAAGTTTGCCAATATAAAGAACAAAATGCCTGCTGCCAATGTACCTGTGACCAGATCAGGAACAGGCTCAAAGAATGAGGGAGTGGAAGAAGTCCATGAAAGAGGTATGTAAACCAAAGGGAACTCCTCACCCTGGAGAAAATGTTGATGTAAACTCAAAATGAAAACAAAGAAAAAGTCACAACCTGTTCTGCCTACTGAGGTACGGGAGATAGAGGAAGAAGAGTGTCAGAATTTAATATATATAACAGTAGTAATTATATGCTGACTTTCTATCATCTCGCCATCAGGTCATGAGATGCGAGAAGTATTGACAGAGTTGATTCCTGGTCATTACTAATGGGGTTTATCATGATCACAACTAGACGTCACTGTGCCATGTACTGTGGGAACACAGAAAGGCATATCCTGATACTAAATAAAGACAATATATAATAAGTGGCAATACAATCCTCTATATCCCAGTGACACATGGACATTTCAGATCCATCAGCTAATTACTTTTAAATGTCACAGGAAGGCCAAGTCTTGAAAAAGGATTTCAAGGAGGAAGATGAATTTCAGGAGATCACAGTTATTTCAGGTGTGAAGTCATACCTCCAAAATTCTCTCAGGAATTATTGCTGAAAGTTAGGCTTTATTCATTTGTGATCTCTCCACTAATTCCCTTTCACTTGATTTGTAGTCATAAAGCTATCTGTTTAGTTTTGTTTAGTTTCTGTTGATTACACGTGTATACATAAACACATAAACACAAACTGTCTCAGGCTCACTCCAAGATTACTGACTAGATGTTTATCTACCTGATACCAGATATATTTTCCAAGGCCTCTGGGTATGAACAGATTGACATTTGATAGATTGAAGTTCAAAGCTCTGTTTGTACTTGCAGATAGAATGGAAGGGGGAAAACATTTTTTTTTCCTGCCAATGTTTTAGCTTTTCCTTCTTTCTCTGTTACTCTTAAATATACTGACTGCATAACCAGAATTATTATGTTTTATGACTTATTGTTTTCTTTTGCTGGGAGCAGAATTTGACTTCAGTTATTCCATTCTTACTGGTATTCTGGTCAGCTGCATCCTGTTATCAGTATCTAAAAGAAAGACCAGAAATCTCCTATAATTTCTTCTACTGCCATGCAAGAGCTAAACAAATGGCTGCGGGGAGGTTAGTCTCTGAACAGCAGGTGAGAGAAAGGGCTGCTGCTGGCACAGACCCTTTGGTTCATTTCCTGGAAAGCTCCAGTGAAGGCTCATCTCTCTGATGTTGGTAATTCCTGAAGCTTCTTCAAGAGACAAAGGGCTCAGAGAAATAACATCAGCTTCTCTAACCTCCCTCAGGAGGCCTTGCCCTTGAATTCCCAGTTCCTTGCCAGGAGGAGAACACAACCCATATTTGTATCTCAGTACCTAGGTGGGTAGTTGCCCCAGGAGTTCCCCATCAGATGCAGGAGAGGATCCAAGTGCAAAGGAGAGTATAACTGTCTGGAGATGACTACACTGCCATTTTCTTCCCTACTTCACTATTTATGTCGTAGGGAAAGAAAAAAAAAAAACCAACACAGAAGTTAAAAAAACTGCACAACGGTTACAGGATGTCCTGTTGCATTTATCTAGCTATGCAGGCGAATGACTCACCCAAAATATTTGATGATCGGAAACTATTATGTTTTTCTTTCTTTTTCACATTTCTTCCTGAAAATATCAAACATTCAAACTCTGAAACATGGTTAATGGGAGACATCTAAAGCTATATGGATACAAAGAAAGAGTAAGGCAACTGACTGTGTTTGAATGCTTATCATAGTCCAGAAAAGTCGTGAAAAAAAATTATGTCCACCTCTGAAAGCTGTATTACAAGGCAGCAAACAGTGTCATGCATATCACTGGGAAAAATCCTGCCCAGATTATAGTCTTTGATGTGGATTATAAACTGAATTTATTATCCTGATTTTTTATTTATTTTTTATTTTTAATAAGAACTGTTCATAAATGGTTCATCATGCCAGCCACAATTCACAGAAGTGAACACCAGCATTATCACACTGCTGTAAAGTGTTGCCCAGCCTGCACTGTATGGAAGCCCCTCCAAGCTCACAGTAGCCAGGTTGCAGATCGCTAGCATGTGGCCCATGCACGGATGCAGGGACACTTCATGCCTGCTTTTTCCTTTTGACACTTCTCTTCGGGACCATGGGAGCAGGGAAGCCCATGGGAGCCTGGGAGAGGGGAAAAACTGAACCCCAGTTCCTGCTTCCAGGGCCATAAAAAGTAAATAGAGACCAGTAATAAAGCCTGGCTGTGTAGGGCCATGTAATGTGCTAAAAAGCAATCTCTGTCCAAAATAACCTGCAGTCCCAAACAGGTCAGAAAAGTAAATATGGTTATCTTCATTTCACACAGAAATGGATGAGGAACTATTACATTGACCTTCCCCAAATCCTGCAGGAGGTCTGTGAGCATGGGTCCTGTTTCTGTTTAGTAGTAGTATAGTAGCCTGATCACTCAGAGTTTAAGGAAGAAAAAGAACACAGGACCCTATTATTGAAGGCACAGAGAGAACAAGGCATGTGTAAATTGTGAGAATATCCAATGCACATTGATGTAGGCCGATTATCAGCACACACCTTTGGACCTGCAAATGAACAAAAAAAAATAAATCATGAAGGTGGCTGAATGAGGATGAGAGCAGAGACTGTTACAGAATATTTCACTATGAACCAATTCTTTGTCTGGTCATGTATAAGAAGCAGCAAAGAACCATTAGGCATATTAACCTAGGAGGAGTGAATAAAGGGTTGGAATGACTGTGGGATGATTTTATTTAACTTCAGGATTTAGGACTTTTCTTGCATCATGTTTTCTCAGCAACCACGAAGCTAGAAATTTGCAAGAGATTTTTTAAGTTTGTTAAGGAAGTCAAGATTATTATGTGGTTCCTTGATTATCATCAGCTGGAGAATTAAGAAAACGTCAGATCCCATGACATTCATGAGATTGTGAGATTTGATAGGACTGACTCTGAGCACACAGAATTATCTTGACATGCTAATGCTTATTTTTGGTACTGAGTGTTCAGCTGTTTCTGGGTAAATTTTTTCTTTCTTTTGGTTATAAGAAATTCTTAAGTGTTATGTAATAGGGAAACAGATAGGAAATGGTCATTCCTGTCCTAGGGAAAAGGATGCAAGAAGGTGGGAGGCAGAAGAACAACTTAACCAGCTCAATAGCTTGGCCAGACACCCAGCTCTGTTTTGTCTTTCAGCTCAGCATTTTGGACCCCAACACCACTTACTTACAAAGAAATCCACCGGGTTCCAGAGAGCAAGGCATAACTAATGGCTGTATGAGAATATCATATGTAAGACACACAAAGTCCATGTTTTAGAAAGCCCTTTTATGGGCCTTTTCCAAAATAATAGCTCCCTCAGGCTCAAATGCCTCATACCCAAATAAAGATTTTGTTTAATTCATAAAGAAGTTGATTTGTCGGCTAGATTGTTTCCCATGGATCAGCCTGTCCACAAACACAAAACACACAGGCATCCAGCTGGGTGTTACTGCTGCCAATTTCAAGACAATAAATGGTTCAGTACAGTGCAAAATTCAAAACTTTTATTCCACAGAGCAATGAAAGCAGTAGACATTGCCTACTGGTTCGCTGCCAGAGTAAATATTACCTACTGTACATGTTTCCATTCACAGCTTTCATCAGGTCAAAGTACAATCACAGACATGATCAAGCTTTATACTGCTTTAAAAGAGTGTACAAGAATGATTGAAAAACATTTTAATTACCTTTTCAAACACGTTACTCATTGCATCTTAATTAGCTGCAATATCCCTCAAGAGTATATAGTGGGCTGGCACGGTTCTCCTCAAGGTGAGAAATTTATCTGGGATGAAGCCTTCCTTGGAAGAGTGAGATGGCATCTGCGGCATTTCTGGCACACGGAGACAGGTGTCCCGAGCATGTAAAACACAAGTTGAAGTGTCCAAGCTTGGCACGACTACCAGGCAGGCCCGGGCAGCTGCCAAGCCAGGAGCAGAGACTTGAGCTGCTGCCTTTATTGCTTGGCTGTGTGCTCTGCTTGTACCGCTGGCTGCCACAGGATGAACAGTGTGCTGGCTGGGTGCAGCAGGTGGACAACAGAAAGTCAGATTTGTGAGACACCCCTCATCATCAGTGGAGGCACTTGCTACAAGTAGACCTGCTAGAAATCAAATATGTTTTCTAGAAATGGGAGCGTGCGTGTATATTTTCCTTAAAAATAAGACCAGAGTGTTCTAACCTCTGCAAGTTTAATAAAAGTCAGTTTGGCTCTTCCTGTAGCAGAACCTGTTCACAGCAAGATGTCCTGCATGCAAATGCTCCAATACAGCCATTTCATCTCTCCTCAAGCTGGCTGTTAGATGGAGAATGTGTTTGCTATTGAGCACTTCGGAGCTATTGCATGGATAGACAATGCCATATCATACCAGCTGTGAGAAAAATACGAGCTTTATAATGTGCCTGCAAGGTTAAGTGACTCGAGGGATGGCAAACCCAAGGTGTGAAGTGAGCGTCAAGACAGATGACTTGTCATGATGAATACCTGCCAGCAATTCTGTTGCTTTTGTACAGCAAGAAATCCAGCTGGGATCTATCAACAGAAGAGGAGCAAAGCACTGGGCAGCAAGGTGAATAGGCTTTAGCTTCTGAAAGATGTGCACGTGTAGCCCAGTGAGGAGGACAACAGTTGACCTAACTAACTAGAGCTGACTGTAGCACACTTTCTGGGCCCTAGGAAACTCCCCATCATTAAAAAATCAGATTTTTATTCAGTATGAGAAAATTGCTGCCCATCCAGGAGATGGACCATAAAATACCTATGCACTCTCCTAACAAGGCTTTAAAAAATTAGTTCATTCACTCCTGTTAGATAACCCAGTCTCTTTTCCTTGGTTTAATGCATGTCCTTGTGGACCATCTCTCAGGGTATCTTCTGGTCTGGATTTTTTTTTTTTTTTTTTTTGTTACTTCTTTGGTTTGTTCTTCCTTCAAAATGTCTGTTTTCAGTTTTCTCAGGAGAAGTACCCTAAGCTTTTCAGGAAAATAAATATATATATATATATTTCTGCTTTAACAGCATACCTTAATCTGTAGTTACATCCAGCAGTGCCATGTTATTGAATCCTCTCCTCTCTTTGTTGGTATCAACTTGCTCTCATGCATTGTTTCTTTTTAGCACAGACTCAGGCAGGTTTTAAAAGCAAGATTTTTTCTCTGCTCTAACCACATCCTACCAGCTTGTTTTCAGCTAGATGGTCACTCACCGCATTTTCAGGCTGCTCCATGTGGTAGCCTGGTAATTATCTTCAATGTCCCCTCCTGGGGCAACAGAAGGCATGCACAATTGGTAGGAAATGCCACGGTGGCCCATGAGAGGCTGATACGGAAGCTGTTCATCAGAGCCAGTGAGAGAAAATGTGCTCCACTGCAACATGACAAGATATGGGAATTGCTTAGGAATTGCATTTTTATTTCAGTTATTAAAAAAAGAAAAGAAAAAAAAAAAAGGCATTCCTTTCCAAGACATATCATTCTGTGGGAGAGAAACTAAAGGAATGACAGGAATGAGTCACAGAAAAGACAGAGGTAGGAAGGATAGTCTCTGGGACATCAGGAGTTAAAACTAGGATATATAATATAATCTATTTATAGAGAAGAGCTAAGAGCTTTGTGTATGTGGTAACCAGCTCCAGCTCTTGGAGCAATTGAGGTGGCAGAATCAAACTCAGAATGCTAATTACTGTAACTAAAGAATGAGCATACTTATTATCTGATATAAAGCAATTTTAGAAACACCCACAGTTTTAAAATAATAGTAATAACAGTAATTGAAAACATGAACTGACAAGTCACTAACAATCCCTTATACCACAGCAGAGTGGAGGAGCTCATATCCTTACAAAGTGCCCTTCTATCAGTCCAGACCCTTGACAAATACACTCATCAGATAAGGTCTAAGGAGCTCCTGCACAGATGCTAACATATGCCACAGACCAATACCCAAATCACGGTGCTTCTCTGAGGTCTTTTTATTACTGGGGTAAGGTGAAACTCAAAAGCTGTATCAGTAGCTGGCTTCCAAAACACATAGCAGTTTGTCCAAACAGGTTTGTCCTTGGGTGTAAATCACATCAGCTGTTCTGAGCTTGCTTCCTTTTTTTTTTTTTTTTTTTTTTTTTTTCACTAGGAGCTGAGGAGGAGGTGGGGAGTCAAGCAGATAAGAGGAAGAGGTTTTTTTTTATGCCTCTTTTCCAAGAGGTATGGGCTGGTGTGCTTCTGCTGTGTCAGGTAGCAATACCCTATTGCCAGCCTCTCAATGTATCCTGGAAATGAGCATCCAGGAATCTCAAACTTCTCTTATTTGGGCTCATATTGGGTAAGAATAAAACTTGAATAGGCCAGAAATGAGAAGCTTGGCCCCATGTATTACATGTGTCCCATGTGTGTTACACAGGGACCTCTGAGCCACAAGGGTTCGGTGAGCACCCACTCCCCAGAAAGCAGCAGCTCATCCTCGCCCACCTGAGTCCTGAATCAAAGCAGATGAGGCAAGGGAGAAGGACATGGGTATGAGTCTCGTGTTGCTGTCTGTTTCTTCAGCCTGCCTTGAAAGACAAAAAGTTTTGCAAAGAAACAAGAAACATTCAAATACAGACTGGGTGCAGGAAGGAAAAAAAAAAAAAAAAAGAAAAAGAAAAGATTTCTTCCAGCTATTCTGGTCTTTACTTCATGGAATTCAGTCCTAGAATAATTTTTGTTTGTACTAGTATAACGCAATCAAGAAAAAAGCTACATAGAAATGCCCTCTCCCCAGCTCACATTGGCATTCAGGAGCTCTAGGACACCTTGTCCCTATGGCTGCCCATGGCGAGTGGCAACCGAAGGAAGAGACAACTAGGAATATATTTGCACTCCTCATGCATTGTGATTTTGGGCTTTCAATCCAATGCCATGTACAGGGTGATCCAGTGTCTAATTAGCCCTAGAGCTAATGAACATCAGGACCAGTGTGAATTCAGTTTTGTCTTCCTACATCCCTTCTGTATGCCCTGCACCACCAGCAGCTCAGCTAGGCTTGCAGTTTCCTCTAGATTTGTGCAACCATAGATGAGACCAGTCTGAACCTTCGTCCTGATTTTTCAGCTACACAGAGGAGGCTCGGGAATTTGGTTCTGACTTCGTCAGCATTTTCCCATGAGCTTGCACTGGGACTACGATTTGCAGATTCCCATCTGCGGACAGGCTCAGCCCGCTTACTTCCATGCACAATGTGGTTACGCTTTGCTCTCTCCTTGTGTCTTTCCGGATGTCTGCCATCTGGCAGACCCCGCTCACATTTACAGTACTCTCTGCAGAGGGCGGCGGGTTTCATTGCCACCAGCCACACAAACACACACACTGTGCATGGCTGGCTGTGCGCCTGGCTTCTCCCAGCTATGCATAGCCCACCCATTCTGTACATCTCAACCTGAATGCATAATCAGCTTAATATACTATCATAATTCATTCCTATTTCAAAACAATCTTGCCCTACTTGCTACCACTTCATTAGTTTCTTTGCCTGAGTTGCATAATTTCTTTTCTGAGTTACACCCAGCAGCTCTGTTTCTGTATCACAGCTCTGGAGATGTGCTGTCCCGAGCACCCACAGGCGTGAGGATGGCCAGCATCCGTGGAGTTGGTGGCTCACAAGGTCTGGGCAGAAGGGAAGGAGGTGAAGGTGGGGTGTAAGATAACCTATATAGATAGCTCTGGTGTTTACATCGCAGCAGATGATATTTTAGGAAAACCCACAGTAAATATATAATTAACAGAATAACATTTATTATTAAATTAATCTCTGATCTAGTACCTGTAAGGACAATGCATGTCTGTGGCTCTCACACTAGGTGACATATAGTTTTATTCCATAGGCAATGCCATGGAAGGGAAAGAATAGCAAGTACCAGCCCCAAAGGCTCAGCGCAGGAAAATCCCCGTGTGCCTGATGCACAGAGATGTCACCTGCAGCTGGTGGGTCCTGTGAAAGCGGTTCCCCACCTGGGACTGCTGCTCCCCAGAGGCTGAAATATTGCAGGCCGCCAGCCAGCCTGACATCACTCAACACAAACTGAAATTAATTTTAAGTGAAAGCAAAACGAGCTTCTGCTGGCATGCAAAGTAGGAGTATTCAGTTGCTGTCTGTAGAGACAGACACATGTAGAAATAATAATAATAGGAGGAATCACAGATGTCTAGCAGTGCTTTTTTCCTTTTTTTTTTTTTTTCCTTTTTTTTTCCTTTTTTCTTTTTCCTTTTCTTTATTTTTTTTCTGGCTCAGGTTGGTTCTTCAGTTCTTCCAGCTGGAGAATGTCAGGATGCTGAGCTGGGGTTCGGTCCCTTGGGTACCCATTCTCCCTGGGTATCTCTAAACTGGTGGCTCAATTTGGATCAAGAACCTTTTTTTTTTTATTATTATTATTATTATTATTATTTTTTTTTTTTATTGTCCACAGGACCAGCTCAGAGCTAGGCCATGACAAAACCCCAGCAATGTGTGCTGCGTGGGGGCACCGACTGCTTTCCTCTGCAGCTCCCTTCCTATGGTGCTGCACGGCTTGCCCATGTAGACATAGCTGCAGTACCCTCCCCTGCAGGGCTGGATGCTGATTTTGGGACTGGAGTCTGGGTCGCCCTGATTGCAAAGCTACATGACAGAAAGGAAATTAGGAACTTCTCCTTGGCTCCAAGGAAGGGATCTGGGGCTCACTCCACCCGTGGTACCAACTAAATGTTTAACTTGAATAATGAGGGATCAGCAAGAAGTCATGAGTTATAACCAAAAACTTCAAAACTTTTACTGTCTGCTCCTACATAAATTGTTTACTCACAGCTCTTTGTGTTAACCCATGATAGTCTTAACAAACACAATTCATAGTACAAGCAATAAATTGCAGCATTCCTATTTTCTCTTATGACCAGAAAACTAACAATTATCATACCTCAGCAGCTACGTGTCTCCACTTCAGGCTACTGACTCATTTTGATCTGATTTTAATGAAAAACTGACCAGGAAAGATGAGTGCAGGTGCTAGCCTAGGCAGGGGCTGACTGCCAGTTGCACTGCCTCTGCCCCAGCTTTTTTCAGAGACCCACTTGGCACTTGAAGCATGTCAGATTCTATGAAGAGGGTACCCGGCATCACCACCCTGCCCATTCGGGTCACATTACCCAGTTATTCTTTACCCCCATCACACGACAGCTGGCTCCCAGGCCTACCATCTGAAGCATCTGTGGTATTTTTCTCTAAAATGCTGTTTTCCTGGTGTGCTGATGTGCTTCCGAGTCCTGCTGTGGCCAGCACGGAGCAGCTATTGTATTCACGACCTCTGAGATAAGCTGTGGAAAATGATACTGCTGGTCACGATCCTAGCTTCGCTGCTTGGCGTGCAGTCTCACAAACATGACTTGACACCTGTCACCAAGGTCATCTGATTGCTCTTCTGCTGTAAATGAAAAAAACCTTCCCTGCATTGACCAAAAGGCAGTATAAAGCTCATACTGCAGAAGAGAGGAAAGGAACTGGCAGCGTTTGCTTGATGCAAACTGGACTCTAGCAGGAATTTGATCTTTTCTTAATATTGCTTTATCTAAGTTATTCTGAGTTGCCATGGACATCACCTCAGCTTAGTCCACCACTGTCCTGCTGTGCAAGGCTGCAGCTCCTTCAGCATCAGCAGATCGGTGAAGACCTCCAGGCTGCTACTGGTCACCCCATCAAACACCTGCACAAAGTTGGGCACGACTTTTTTCTTTTCCCTTCTCTCTCAAGACTTTCTGTAAGGTACCTAATACGCATGATCTATATAGATCATGGCTCTTGTTCCTCGCACAAGCTGGGTCCTCTCTCACTGCCAAGCTGCGGTCTGTCACTCCCTGGAATTTCCTTTCCAGGCATTTTTCCCAGGTCCCTAATCCCCACCACCAACCATGTCTGTCCACACGCTCTGCTGAAATGAACCAAAAAATCAGGTTTATTTCTGTTATGGTTTGTAGCTATCAAACAGCTGCTTGTCACTGGTTCCTGCCCTGGGCTCAGTTGAGATCATGAATCTTCTAGGGTTTTCTGAGCCCTGAGCCTCCTGTGCTGGCATAGCTATTTATTTATTTATTTATTTAGCTAACTGGACAGTGTTGATGTTGTCAAATCAGCCAAATTGGATTTCTTCTTGGCAGACCTTGACCCTGTAGCCACTGCACCTATTTGTGAACTGTATTTCTACTTACAAATAGATTAAATGATTTGTCCTCTTTGAATTTTTATACGAACTAATTGTGGATTAAGTGATTGTTCTTATTAACAGATAAATATACAAGAGGTCAGATAGGTTCTTTCTTTAATTTGTTTATAATACATGCCTAATGTTCTTTAAATAAAGCTGATAAATCCAAGCAGCAGCAGAGACAAGCAAAAAAATACCTATATTTTGGACATTTTAATCTGCTTTTTGAACCATTATAATGCATCCAGGTCTTTTTTTTGTTGTTGTTTGTCTTGTTTTGTTTTGTTTTGTTTTTCACCTGCAAGGGTTACAGATCTATTCTTAAATGAAAGCTTTTTTTTTTTTTTTTTTTTTTTTTTTTTTTTCCCCCAGACAATGCTCTTTACAAGCTGCAGTGAAAACCAAAAGACTGCCAGTAAAGTTGCAAAACTTGGCAGCAAGAAGCAAAACTGGGCACAAAGAGTTTCTCTTGCAGAAGCTACAATCCAGGCACTGTGGCATTCGGCTCTGCAGCCTGAGCACAGCTCCTGCGGACATGCATTTTGCCCTGCTTTCAGCACTGTTAGTTCTCAGCTTGCTCCTGAGCCACCAGGAATACTTGCACAGAGCAATTTTTGAAATTGTTAGTAAAGACTGAACAGTAATTTCTCTACTGGGTGAGGAAGCTCCATGAGACCTGCTGTTATTGGGAGATGGCGGCTTCTCAGTGGCAAAACCCAGCACAAATACACTTCCCCCAGAGAGGTCTCGCTCACAGCTTGAGCCCTGGGTTGCCCACATAGCCTCTTCCTGGGGAACTCCAGCTTCCACCTGGGGACAGTTGGTTTCTAGAAGCACAGATTTGAGTGTTTGTCTGCTGGGCGTACCCAAACATACAAAAAAAAAAAAAAAAAAAAAAAAAAAAAAGCATGGATAAGCTTCTGCATCCCCCGGGAGGGCACCAGCACCTGTGTGTCACCTGTGGTCCCCCCGAGCATCCCTCCGGGGCCACTGTCTGGGTCTGCCTGCAGGGCTGTAGGGCAAGGCTGTGGTTGCTTACCTTCCCTAGGCAGACTTTCAGATTAAGTTGTGTGCACCAGCAGAGCAGAGCGTACAATCTGCTCCCGTTTGACATAATCATAGGCTGTCCCCGTGCCTGGAACAATTTAATGAGTACCTTAGGACCTGTTTTGCTGTCAGATCACAATACCGCCTTTCACAAAGGCTCCTGCCACTGTTACCATCACTGTGCATGACACTGTGAAGAGCCCCCCCGAGCTCTCGATAGCGGTGCTGTGATATGATAAATGTATTTATTCAAGCTGCATCAGTCTGCAGTAACCGTGCAGAGAAATATCCTCTCTGCTAAGACATTCTTCGGGAACATTTTTAGGATAAGAGACCAGCGAAAGGCATTTTGTTATTCCCGGTACAACAGAGGCACCCTGTGAGCCTCCTTTCTCACGTTCATGCCGTGTAGGGGCTCTGGCCAAGCCATCGGGCTGCTCTAACAAACCACAGCAGTTTCACAAGAAGGTCGCAGCGCAGTTTTGAGAATAAGGAAGAGAACAACTTGAGCCATACAGACACAGGAAGGACTGTGCTGTCATCAGACCCAGACTGCCTCCAACAGCACTTTTTCTCCTTGGCGGGCTGTGAGCCACAAAACCTGAAGCGAGGCTTGGCTTCAGCAGGTTTTTGATGAAGCCTGTGCTGCTGGGAAGTGCTTTGAAACTCTGCCTGTTTTTGGAAGAAGGAAGATGATAGACCAAGGCCTCAGAGACATGCCTAAAGGAAGATCTCAGAAAAGTCATTTGCATGAGGCTTGAAGAAGGGTGCACAAGCAGCTGGTGGCAACCCCAGGCTCCTGGACACCCAGGGGGCACTCCTAGTGGGCTGCCTGCTGAAAAGGCACCAGTCCTTGGCTTGTTCTGTTGTGACATGAAGGGAAAAGGATGAGTAAATGGCAAGAACCTTCTGATGGTTGTGGGCGTGCATTGCACAGCACCTGGCTGGGGAATTCCCCTGCGCAGGGAAACCCTCACACAGAGCCCAGCTGCTGCAACACCTCTGGCTTGGACACCAGCCCTGCTCACATTGCCCAGGCACAGGAGATGCTACCAGCACCTTCAAGGGACAACATGGAGCCAAACACCTTGCTTTAAGCATAAAGACTGCACTGACTAGGGATGGAAACCAGGCCCTGCGGTGGATGGGCCTTGTTTGCAGGCTCAGCCTTTCCTCCCGCCTCCTCCCCACGTGGTTGCAGCGAGGACGTTCATGGCCTGTGCACATCTCCAGCCTCACCACGTTCAACCTGACCACCTCTTTTCAGCCCTTCCTTTAGCTTCTTCTCAGCCAGCAAGCCCTTCTGCAGGCTCCCAAGTGACAAAGCAAATCGGTAACACCCCTCACTGACCCAGCAGGCTGGGGCGCTGGCAGCTTCCCCTTCGGACAGCTGGAAGAGGAAAGGGTCTGCATCAGTTTCAAGCCTGGTTTTGCAGCATTTATTCCTCCGCTGCATCCCTCCCCCAACGTTTTAGCCACAAAACTGGTGAAACAACACATTGCAGGCTTTCCTCACTTGAATACACTCGCCCAAATAGATTTGTTCTGGTTTACAGGAACCTGAAACTTCCTTACCACTGAAAATTAACTTTAAGGACCCTGAACCTCACCGAGATATTCCAGATACTAAGATACCTGTGCTAGAAAGGCTAAACTAGCAATGGTCAATTCATTCACGTGATGGGTCATGACTGCCCTCCTTGGTACACGGGGTGGGAAGATTCAGGTTTTGGGGGGGGAAGCAGAGTTCAAGTAAGTGGTGAGCATGAGGCAGACGGAAGCAGAGAACAAACCAAGTGAAAATGAGACAATTTTCTACCGCCTTGTTCAATGAGGTACTGCAAGTAATTTTTTCCCTGTGCTATTTATGAGGTTTCCCTCTTCTAAATGTTACCACGGTCACTGTGGTGTAGCATGAATTTGTTTGTGTAAGCCCTGAGCTGCACATACAGAGCCAGATGTTATTTCAGAAACTACACTTGGGGAACGTTTTCTAAAACCTGTACGTTAAAACTTCATGGCACAGTGACTTTTTACCACAACATTAACAAGGCAGCCTTCAGCGAAGGGCAGCGATGCTCAGTTTCCCACCATGAAGGGATGGTTGTTCAGCCTCACCCCTGACCTGCTCTGATCCCACTGAATTTGCAATTGCACTGCACCTTGCAGTGTGCTTTCCGTGGCTGCATTTTCCATCTCTCCACGCCAACAGAAACAAAGAAACCGATGAGCTGGGCTTAGTATTTGATTTAATTAAGATAAACGTTAAGAGATCAGGAGCTCAGGAGCATGGCAGAAAGTGTAAGAGTATGCGTTCGTGGTATTTAGTATGAATAGCTGTTGACTTCCAAAAGAAATTCTGCATTTTTTCTTGTAGCTTATTTTACAGATTAAAATCAGCAAATGACCAAGCTTCTAATACTTACTTCACAGTGGCAACATAGCTTCCTGGTAGCCTAACACTAATTTCTTGCATATTATATGCAAAATATTACTGGACTCTGAACAGGGTATTAAAACTCTGGGATGGAGATGCCTAGAAATTTAACAGTGTCTCAGCCACGTTAACCTTCTTCCAGCATATAAAAGAGAACTGTGTTTTAAAGAAACTGGTATGATGACTGAAGCTGTCCTCTGTGGAGTTTGTTGGTTGAATTTACTGACAACCCTGTAGTAAAAACAATCTTAGATGTACTTAGGTTTAAGTTTTAATTAGGTTCAGTCAATTAGGTTTAACTGACTGATTCACAGCCCTGGTAAACTTCACCTGCTTTGTCCGAGTGTGAAGCTGACAATAACCATTTATTACAACCAAGCAGTGTTCATTCTGACTTCAACTTGTATTTACAAAAGAAAAAAAAAAAAAGAAAAAAAAAGCTCTTTTGCACTTGTTGGTTACAAAGAAATATGCATAAATAAGGATGTTCTTCCATTTTTGATTCTTAATGTGCTTGCAAAGCTCAGCAGAATCTTTTGATAAATCTTTCCTGTTTACCACATAGTTGTTAATATTGGAAGCAAGCATTAGGACTGTAAATGTTGTACGTCACGTTTCAGCTTTCACACTTTGAAGATTGGACACTAAATAAAATTGGACCACTCTTCTGAAGGCAAAGTGAGTGGCATTTGTGAGATCCCAAAATGCTTCAAAAGCTACTCCTTGACTTAGGCAGAGAAAGATGATCAAAGAATAAGATGACAGCATTTCTGTAAGCAGCTGTAAGCCCAGTACAGTCAAATTTTAGTGTACAGAAAGCTATAACATATACAGTATAAATTAGTTTATTTTTCATTTGGCCTCATGATTATTATTTTATCTTATAGCGGACGTTTAATAACATCATTACTTTTACTTGCCCCCGCTACAGTAGGCATCTATAGTATCAGCACTCTCGCCAACTTCTTCCTCATAGCAGAAGCATCACCTACAAAGACAACACGTCTCAGGAGGAGGAAAGTGTAAAGAGAAGGATCTTCCTTGCCATTCTGTAAGATTTAATGCAGTGAAGGTAACTTCTTTCCGGCTCCCTTTAAATACTGACATAGAGGCCAGCACTATTGCAGCACTTCCTCTCTGCAGCACAGTGGCAAAATGCAGTGATGCAAACAAAAAACTCAAAAGATTATATTATACCTCAGGTGAAGCATGGATGAAACACTCACCTAACAGTTCAGCAGTTGTCTGGTCTCAGATGGACAGTAAAGTTAGGAAGAGTGATGTCCTAGGTGCTGTTTTACTGCACTCAGAGCTTGCACTGAGTAAGGTTGCATGTATATTTTTAACACATAGATACTAACACATTAGGCTCCTGATTTGAAAAGTTGGATATTCTTCCTGGTAAGGGAGGAAGAAAAAAATCCTCTCATTTGATTATTTGATGCAGGTACTCTATGGAGCTTTGTTCATCAGTGCAAATCCATGGTTTAGTGCTTAGTCTTTGCTGCCTCCAACATAATGATCCGCTGCAGTCAAGTAGGGAGGATCAGCACTTAGTATCTTCAAAGGTGTGTTCCTACACTGCTACCCCAAAAGCAGTTATCAAAATTAATCTTGGATACTTACCGTAAGCTTATTTCAGTGAGAATGCTATGGTCATGCTCTCCAGACACCTTTTCTTTCCTTACTCCTTTTCTGCTCGGTAAAACATCCAAAAGTAACTGTACTCCCCCCAAACCTAGAGTGGGAGGGCTGTCCCCCGGCCACTTCCTAATGCCTGCACATGGACCAGGTATCCAAAAGGCCTCAAAAAGGGTGGGTAGGACACAAACCTGTGTGCTCCTCAGCTAAGCTACTGGGACAAACATCCCGTCAGAATGCTTCTCCTAAATACCTGTAACAAAGGGGAAAAAGAAACAAATAGCAAAGAGGAGGGTACAGCCCTGCTGCCAACCACAAACACACGCTGTTCTCTCCCCACACTGCAACAAGCTGCAGTACTCACCATAGCAAATCTGTGGACCTGTGTGCCACAAAGAAAACCTGAAAGGGTTTCCAAGTGCACAGGGAGCCAGAGAAGTCTGCTCAGAGCTGTACCAGGTGGTTTATCTGACCACCTGGTTCCATGTTATGTACAGATGCTTTTGTTTCTTAAGCACAGATATTATTTCTTGACACACTGTGTCATTCCAACTATTTGAGTGCCCAAAACAGAGTGAACACTGAAGGAGCACACACCAGAGTTGTGAAGAAGTCCTGAACTCCCTTCAGCTGTTTAGACTTGAACATTGCAAGACTGCATTTATAAAGATTTTTTCTACATTCACAGCTACTCTATTCTTAGAACTTTGTCAAATTGTTATAAAACATTTATTGAAAGTAGTAATAAACAGAACATTTTTTGAAAATAGAAATTAAAGCAGAAAACAGCTTTAAGTCATTCTGAACAAGCCAGCTGTACAAAAGCTTATGTAAAGAAGTAAACGAGGAGGTTGGGTTTGGAAGAATCCACGCTGAATTCAGGTGAGGTCATGCCTTATTAGATCACCAAAATAAGCTGTTATTGTCTTCAGTTTGTTATTGAGAAAATTTTGTTCTATTTCAACTTTCCCTCCTGGCCCTGCCAAAGAAGCAATCTGAAAAACAAAGAACAAAAAGCAGATCAGTCAATGCACGGGAAAAGTGGCAACCCCCCCGAACTTTTATTCATGTCATGTAAAACGTCTTTGCTCTGGCAACAATATTCCTGGTCTAATGCCTCTGGTCCTCTTTCTGTCTCCTTTTTGTCACAGAAGTGACTTGTGGTGTTCTTGTGACCCCAAATTCCCCTCTACCACCACAAGCCATGAAAATAGAACTACTGATAACTAATCATCATTTCACATACTGTGCTGGGATAAAAGATGATTCACCTGTTTTGCAGGGTACCTTGCACTGGAGCAGCCCTGCTTGCATGTAACAGTGGGGGCAAAAGCAAGCTGTAAATTGTGATTTGAAGGTGTCAAAATCCCAAGTTTTGAGGGCACAGGAAGAACAAATGCTGAAATTAGGAAGCACAAAGGTTGCACTGAAGAGTGGGTGGGAGGGAATAAAGCATAACATCCCAACAACATTAACTCCCTCACCCCAAGAAAAAACAGGCTGAGGAGGCTGCAAAAAACAGTTACCTTTCTTTTTCTGTTCCTGTTGCAACCAAAAAAACACTGCTGCTGTGTGAATGAGAGTCCCAGACAGTGCTGATGGTAAGGCAGCTGAGTAACAGCTGAGGAATGCTGCAGGTAGAGGTAGGGCCCTGGGGAAAAGCAGTCCCAGAGCAGGCGGCGCAGCACCCCGCTCCTGTTTACAGTCACCCGGGTGAGAACGTCACGTTCATGCTCTGCTGCCCAAGCCTGGTGAGCGCCTCTAATGCTTAATGATTACAGAAGGTAACTGCAAGGGAAACATTGCAGCAGACTTTGTATTTTGGACTGGAGCAGGCAACGCTCTGTCCTCCTCCGTTTGCATCCACAGTGCCCAGCAGCACCGCTTAGGCAGATGGCAGCCCCGCAGATGACTGATTCCTCCTCACCGCAGGCTGTGCAGACACAGACAGGAGAACACCACCAAAACTCAGCTTTGGCTTTCTTTTTTCTCTTCTTTTTTTCTTTTCCCCCTTCATCAGGCCAATGCTGCTGCGGCGTGTCCCCCCAGGACTGGAGCTGCTGCAGGTTTGGCTCCCTGCAGCCCTTTTCCTGCCTCTATACCTAAGACTAAACCGTCTCTATAGTTCCCTATGCTGGAAAACCTATGCCAACAACAAGATAATAATAATAAAAAAAAAGGTCTGCAAGCCTGCAGTAGATTTTAACTGATCTTTAAAGCACGAAGCCCGTGGTACTGCCAGCTAAAACTTGAAGTTCGGTTTGCGTTATTAACACTTCTAAACTCCTCTGAGACTTCACGCTGTAGCATGGGTTTAAATATAAACATGCCGAACTTCCTCTATTTTACTGCAAGTAAAAAAACAGCCTACTATCGGGAGGAAATAACAGATTAATCTAAATTATACCTTGAACCTTTATTGACTTGCCCAGAAAATCACACTTATCTAAAACAGGCATTTACTTTTCTGTCTTTTTTCCTTTTTCTTTTTTTGTATCCGCAAACAAAAACAACAGCGTGAGCAGTTTCTTCATCCTTCAATTTAATGGTGATAGGAAAAAAAAATTTCCACGTTCTTGTCAAAGGGGAACCTGCCACTTAAGTAAAAAAGCAGAAGCAGGCTGGTTTAAAAATAGCACAAGAATCTGAAATTGGCAAGTGATCAGGAATGTTAATTTTATGACTTATCTTTACTTACTTGAAATTCTAAAAGCAGTTAACATTGCAGGACAATCCATTTCTTTTTTCTACAAAGACGTTAATTTTGTCCTCCTATTTTTATTACAAGAAAAAGATGGAATGACTCTTCCAAAATGTGTTAGTGACTTTGCCTTTCATAGCTATAGCTGCTTAAATCTTCTGAAATACTGACTGGATTAGTCAATTTAGGATAACAATACTGAAATTACTTTCTTGAGATTACACACTCCGGATTTCAGGGCACAATACGTATAACTAAGCATATATAAGTATGACTAGCACATTCATATTAAACAGAAATCTTTACTAAATATTTCTCTTAGAAGACCAAATAAAGCAAAATACTTTTTCAGTAACGCAAGTAAATGTCACTCCTCTGCTGAAGGGTGGCATTTACCAAAGGACACCTGAGAGCACACAGGCAATGTCTAGCTTTGAAGTCTCGAAGCATTAAATCCAGGATAACTAATTTCAAACGACTCCTAAAAAATATCTGAAAACCCAAAGGTGACAAAAATCTAATGAGAAGGCAGGCATAAATTCTGCAGGGACGGAGTCAGAGCAGAAACGTCAGGACTGCAGAAACCCGTGGCTGCACTCCTCAAAACTCATCAGCACACGGCAAACCTCTCAGCTCCTCACACTGCTGGGAGGTCTAGGGCAGCAAAGGGAACCCAGCAAGGAGGTACTGCCTGCTCGGATGGAACTGCCAGCATTCAGAGGAGAAAAGCACAAATACACCACCACCACGCTTGTTTGCGAATTGCTGGAGGCTGCAAATTTAGTTCTGTACAAGCTGCCAGCCTGCAAGCTTTCCTCGGAAGGGCTCAGTCAAGCCTGACAGCTTAATAAGGAGAAACTGCCACACAAACAGCTTCTAAATATATTATCACAGAATCATAGAATGGTTTGGGTTGGAAGGGATCTTAAAGATCACCTGGTTCCAACCAACCTGGCCTTGAACACCTCCAGGGATGGGGCATCCACAACCTCTCTGGGCAGCCTATGCCAGTGCCTCACCACCCTCTGAGGGAAGAATTTCCTCCTAACATCTGATCTCAATCTCCTTTCTTTTAGTTTAAAACCCCTCCCCCTTGTCCTATCACTATGTGCCCTTCTAAAAAGTCTCTCCATCTTTCTTATAAGCTCCCTTTATGAACAGAAAGGCCGTTATAAGGTCTCCCCAGAGTCCTCTCTTCCACAGGCTGCACAACCCCAGCACCCTCAGCCTGTCTTCATGGGAGAGGTGCTCCAGCCCTCTGATCATTTTTGTAGCCCTCCTCTGGGCTCGCTCCAATAGGTCCATGTTGTTCTTGTGCAGGGGGCCCCAGAGCTGAACGCAGCCCTCCAGGTGTATTGAACTGGTAGAGTGCCACCTTCTAAAAATAATAGCAGATTACTGAACAATGCTTTGAAAAAAACAAAGGTGCTCATCTATTTTTAGAAATATCTGTATTTCTAAATATATGCATGTCTATCTCTCTGTCTCTATGACACTTTTGAATTAAACTACAGTGATGTATGTGATAAGGCTTCTTTAAAAAAAATCAAAACACCAAAAAAAGGTTGCATCAATGATCATCTGTAGACACCAGCCTACAAGGAAGGTGCTCCTAACCCCATCGCGACACTCGCCAGGCTGCACAGGACACCCTCCCCAAAACGCCATGCCCATGTCTCCCCACCACCCTGGCTCTGCTTGCTAACCACACTCCCCACGCCTGGGGAAGGTGAGCAGCTTAATGGAATTAGTCCACAGCTACCGAGACAGTCACAAAGCATTAAAAAAGGCAGCCAACTGGCTTGCTCTAAGTTTAGAATGGGGGATACCAGAAGAGAAATACAGAAAGGGAAATGGACTTGCTGAAGGTGCAAAATGGCTTTGTATCACTCAGCTGTATTTCTGTATTCAAAGGGTTTCCCAATGTATGAGAAATAAGCATTTTGCCTCAATAGCCAGTCACATATTTAAAATGTAAATCGTTCATTTTATACAACTAGTAAAAATGAGGAAAAAAACAACCTAAAGGCTAGAGGAAAAAAAATCCAATCCATTTGAAAACAAGAAGATACACCTGAATTGTAAGAAATTACAATTGCTTAAAAAACGATCACTCTACAAAATACATCAACTTCCAGTCTCTTAAGTGCCAACTCCGCTAACATCTGAGCATCTTAAAAATGCATCAAATTATTTTAAGATCACCTCCTGACCTCTTGCTTCCTTCTTAGCTCATCTTTGTATTTATTCCTAAATAAAAGTGACAATGCTTGGCAGGTCACATTTGGCCAGGTCTTCAGTTATCAATCTCATCTAAAATCATAGCTGAATTGAAAGGGGCCAGTGCTAGTTTTACTAGTCATCTTCCCATAAATTTCTTAACTCACAGATGTTACCATATTCTCTTTTGTTAAACTTATGTCTCTGGAATGGTTTTCTGTATGTGGAATGGCAACAGATAGCATTTAAATAAATAATAGGAAGAAAGGTTAACCCATCTGTACGCTCTCTTCATTGACTAGCCCTTTGTAACAACTGGCTTTTCCAAACCTGAAGCACAGCAAACATCTTACCATCTAAGCACTAGATTGCAGACAGAACAAGAGTTTCTTTTCCTTTTTTTTTTTTTTTTAAACTCTAGATGCTTCCAAACTGGACTATGTACATATTATGGGAGCAAAAGCAGGAAAAGAAAAGGCATCCGCATTATGTGCATTCTTTTTGTGACCACTAGAGTCACGAGCACTTCGCTTGATTCTAGGATCAGGGAATCACTCTAAGAACTAGACAAATAACAAAGGCAACATTTGAAACATAAGCCAGATCTGCAAGACTGACATTTAGGACGTTTTGCTCCAGCAACAATGAAATGATTTCATTAAATTGGGTATAGCTATTATGCGTACACATAAAATAAAATAAAAATCAAACAGACAATGCCCTTCCCAAACCCAAACATCCCAAATCCAGGTATCTACCTAAATTTTAAAATTTTACACCACTTTAATGTGTAAAGATACACATTAAATTTTCAACACAGAAACAGGACAGGGTCTGAACAGTGACATGCTTTTTAAAAAGGAAAAAAAATTGAAAAAAAATATTAGCACCTCTACATAATGACTTGCTCGCCTCTTATCCTGCCTATGTTTTTAAAAACATTGTGTATTGAGTGAATAAATGCAGTCTTTACGATCTTCTTAGCAGGGACTGTGTCATACACCAATTAAAAAACAAGCAGATTGCTGGCTGATCAGCTCATGAATGACTGAGTTACAACCAGCTAGAAAGAATTAATTCACTTTCTGGTTAAGTGATAGAGGTTGCCACTACAATGTCAGTTTATATAGTTTCTGTTAACTAGCTGAATTATGTGGGAGACTGCTGTAAGTATGTCCAATGCTTCTCCAGTGGATCCATGCTCCTTAAAGCTGCTTCATCCCCTCCTTATAGCAAGGTTCAGAGAGCAGAGACTTCCATCAGAGTGATGCGATCATGGAGGACACTGGTTGAGTTGCCACAGCCTTGACTAATGTTTGGAAAAAAAAAGTCTTTATTGAAAGCTGAAAGAGAGAACATGATTTTCCCTTGTACAAGCTGAAGCCCTTGAGGTATGCTCTAGTTCTAAGGACAGGAAAAAACTCCTCCTGCAGATATTGAACAGTAAGTTATCTGCAGATTTCTTAGAAAAAATATTAAAATACCCACCTGGCAATGTTTTGCCTCTTACACTGCTCTGTTTCTAACTTCAAACACAAGTACCTTGTCTGATCTGTCGTATTTACAGAATTATGGTGAATGTGGCCAGCAATTAACAGTTGTGCTCATGGTAAAGTTTATGTTAAGAATGTAATCCAGTATTTTATGAAGTGTAAAACTTTGCATATGCTTTGATTAAGAAATAATATCTAAAAGCGCCTAAAAGAAAGAAAATTATCCTTCAAAACATATTACCAAAAAGCAGCATTGCTCCTCTTTCTCTGTCATGCTACACTACTTTAACGTCAAAAAATTGCTGGCTGAAAATGGGGAAATATTGCAGGACTTTAATAGCAAGTCTAACAGGCAAACGCATTATTTTCAGTAATGTAAGTTCCTGTTTATGAAACTGGAACTGTATTAAAATTTGATTGTGAAATAGACTTGAATTTTGAAGAGCGGCTGTTTTTTAAGTTACCCTACTTCTGAAAAATTCTTGACACTTCCTTGTTTTTTCTTTGAGTCTTTTCTCCTACCCCACACCAACACAAATCCCATTAGTACAAAAACTGCATAGCATGTTAATAAGGTCCATGATGCAACTCCACAGTATTGTGGCTGTAATCTGCTGAGCAGAGCCAGATCCCTCCTAGAGACCATGTGTGCACATTACAGCTTCATCTGATCTGCCCATAATAAAGGATTCTGAACACTGGCAAATCTTTCTCAAATTGCAGCGTCTTTCCTCTGCCACAGACTGGATCTTGGATAGACCAAAACATTTTCTCCGACCCAAAAAGATAGCTCTCAAGTTGAGTAATAATTAGGAATTTCATTCTCAGAATCACCTTCATTTAGCAAAATCACTTGTGTTCTGTCTTAAGTGTAGGCCAACATCATTCTAATTGATTTGCTTCCTCTCCTGTAAGGCTCATAACAATTAATAACTGAGTGGATAACTATCCATGGTGAGGGTATGTAATGAACCCCCAGTACTCCGTCTCTCAAGGTCGCGTAGGCTGATAGAGATGCTGATGTGGTGAAGTGTTGCACGCATCATCAGCATATGCATCTCACCCACTTTTTGGGTGAAGCCATCGTACTGCCACACCCCATTCTGACAACCAGTATGAGGACCAACACCTCAACAGTAGCACCCACATCACTTAGAAGAACAGGCCACAGCATCACTACATCAGTATGCGGACACCCAGGATGACACATTTTGGTGTCCTACGGAACAGAATGCTTTCTGCCATGAGCTGAAAAGAAACTATCCCACCATTATGAAGGAGCCCCCACAACAACAAATCCCAGATTCCTCTTTCTTTGCAGCAAATATTGAGATACAGATGTGTTACTCAGTACAGAACACAGGCTGTGCAAGAAATCGGGATACTTGGGATAAATCCTGGTCCCTGAGGTGAATACACTGTACAATTAGGCTGAGCACAGCTTGCTGAGCACTTCATAGACACTATGTAATCAGTTTCAACCAGCTTGCTTCTCATATCACTCACAGAAGTCTTCATTAGATTTGGCTGAAGTTTTAAGACCCCTATGCTGGATCTCCTGCAGGTTCCTCCTTTCTTTCCCTTGATCTGGTGGAAATGAACCAGCTGGGAAGGACAAGGATGCCCGGAAAGGCTGAATGTTCCCTGACTTCAGGTTCCCTGATGTTAATCAACAGCAGAACAAGGGCATGAAATTTTCATTAGAATTTTGCCAATGCATATATATTCTCTATTTTCATTTATTTTCAACTAATATCAGCTTAAATTAGTACCCTTAATTAATAACTCATAGAAGTACCCTAATTAATACCTCACGGAAGGCAAGAATGGCTTTCAACTGCCCAACTATTTATCAAACATTTTCACTTAATTCTACTATGGCATAATTTTTATTTAAATATGCAAGCCTATTTGAGACAGTGATTTCTAATTCTTCCCTACTTTGAAGGAATTCTCAGTATGTCAAACTTACTTGTATCTACACACAGACATCATGGTTCCTGAGTATTACCCTAACTAGAAAGAAATGTTTTTGAAAGATCGATTCAACCTAAAAATGGACCTATGCATTACAATTTTTGCAGCAAGTACATGCTTACGAACCGGGAGATTTGATGCACCTAAGGGAAACACATCACATTTCTTGTAAGCACACCAAGCGCATTCCACTGGTTCGCTGCTCCCTCTCGAGGCAGAAGCGCAGAAGTTTGCTCTTCCTCTGCCACCTAAACTCAGTGAATTGTGTAAGGGAATTCAGCCTAAGAAAACACCTCTCTCCTCAAGATCATCTTGACATAGACAAGGTCATGCCTGCAGGCACAGTAAGCAATGATTTTTGAATAAAACCATACAGAACATGGGTGTTGTCCACCAAGAAGCTGATGAACGCAGAGCCCTCAAACAGCTCAGTTGAGGCCAGCTACCACCTGCTTTCACAGCGAGACCACTGTCCTACGTTAGCTACCTAACTCTAAAAAGAAGCACGTGTTTTCCACTAAATTTGCACCACCATAATTAACAGTTAAATTATTTTTCTCTAAGGTCGATTCCAATTTATTATGGGCATCTATTTCCATTGGAGCTTAAGAGCCGCTGTCAGACAAGCCACCTCTCACCAATCCTGGCTTACCGACAGTAAAAGCATCTACATGAAGTTTTGCAATGGCAATTAAATCGGCTTCTAAATCAATTTAAATGGGCAAAGCACACCTTGGTTGTAGATTCAGGTCAGTCAGTGAGAGACGAGGCAGGTACTGAAGTTTTAGCAGCTGCCACTTTCCATGCTAAGCCTATCCGATTGCCTATGCTGGGAGCCATGGGATACCTTGAAAGCCTGAGGTATGAGCCTGTATGTGCAAAGAGAGAACTTTAAGGACACAGAGGAGGGAAATCTGACATGCCTGAGCAATGTAATCACAAATTAAACTTAAACCTTACAAGTTTCAAATCTAAGGCACTGGATAATCTATTCAGCAAATATTGCCTTATCTAAGTTATTCTGATTTCAGGTTTTAATCTCCTGCAGAAAAATATTCAATATTTACTTCAAACTTTTACAGGCCTCCAGTGTTCACGGACTACATTCACAAGCATGGCTATATCCCTGCACACTAGCAGGGGTGTTCACAGACCCTTGCCAAGGTAGCTGTTGGGGCAGAAGCCACTTATCTGATCCATGAGAAAGGAAGGATGGATCAGTACTGTGGGCAAAAATCACAAGCAAATTGAGAAGAAAACTGTCTGTACTAACTTCGGAGAACTTTCACGATAAATCTTCATTTCCTTTAGAGATTCACAGTCCTAGATTTTTACTGGTATCACTCTTAAATACAGCCAGAGATGATGGCAGCCAAACCCAGGGCCTTTGCATGCAGTTTGCTGCGGACCCTGTAGCCCGGACAACTGAGCTGAACCCAGGCCTCCAGCCTGCTTTTAACAACTAAGCTATGACCACAAAGCCATGCCTCCAAGTGACAGCAGTTACACTTTAGCACTTTGTGTAAAGCTGTACCCCTGGATGTACGTCAAGGAATATTTTGAGTATGCCAACAACATTCAGAACCCAGATGTAGGGGCAGCAGAACACCTAATCTAACCACATACATGTGCTGAACCGCTCAGCAGGAACAGATGCAGGGCTGTGGACAGCACGCTTAGGTGCCTTTGTGGAGACATGAGATACAGGTGCTTTTGCCCACTTGTAAATCCACTAACAAGTGCTCATGAGTAGAGCAGAATCCTGGTGAGGTGGTTCTTCATTGTGGGAATGAAATGTTTGATGAAACACGATGGTTTTAAGTTGAAACCTGAGAAACTCTCCCTAAAATTAAAGTCCTGATTTAAAGATTCATAAGCTACCAACATTTTACCAGCCTGAAATATAAAATGCAATTAGATCATCAACCACTGTACAAATGGTGCTCTGCCTAGCACAGGTAAAGAGTATGCTAACACTTAGGCCATGTGAATTTCAGCCTACTTCTTAAGCTGCATGTTTGCTGTAGAACATTTTGCAGACCTTGTCTGAAGACCTTTTCTGCTCTATGTCAGACACAGCTTTTGCAAAAACAGGAAATAATCCTGGGAGTTTCTTTGGTATGATGCACATGAGAAGAACATCTTACTGCTCCCTTCTTAGCTTAAAATCTACAAGACATAATTAACATAAAAAGTATACAGGGGAAACTAAACCAGACACCCAGGGGAAATGCTACAGTCATCTAATTACTTAGAAAAGTATTTGACTGGCATGTTTAATATCAGTCAGTAAAGAGGAGGCTGAGTTTGACATCCATAGAATCACTGAATGGCTTGGGTTGGAAGGGACTTTAAAGAGAATCTAGTTCCAACCCATCCGCCATTGGCAGGGATGCCACCCACTATACCAGGTTGCCCAAAGCCCCATCCAGCCTGGACTTGAACACTTCCACGAATGGGGCATCCCTGTCCTATCACTATCTACCCAAGTAAAAATTCCTCTCAATCTTTTTTATAAGACTGCTTTACATACTGAAATGCTGCAATGAGGTTACCCTGGAGCCTTCTCTTCCCTAGGCTGATCATCCCCATCTCCCTCAGCCTGTCTTCACAGGAGAGGTGCTCCAGCCCTCTGAACATCTTTGTGTCCCTTCTCTGGATTTGTTATAATAGGTCCATGTTCTTCTTGTGCTGGGGACCCCAGAGCTGAATGCAGCACTCCAGGTGGGGCCTCACAAGGACAGAGGAGAGGGGCACAATCCCCTCCCTTGCATTGCTGGCCACTCCTCTGGTGATGCAGCCCAAGACGCAGTTGGCCTTCTGGGCTGCAAGCACGCACTGCTGGCTCATGTCGAGCTTTTCATCCACCAGAACCTCCAAGTCCTTCTCTGCAGGGCTGCTTTCAGTGAGGTCTTCTCCGAGTCTGTGCTCATGCCTGGGACTGCCCCAGCCCAGGTGCAGCACCTTGCACTTGTCCTTGTTGAACCTCAGGTTCACATGGGCCTACTTCATATGTCTCTTGCTGAGAATGTACTGATGTACTAATCAAAATGCCAGCAGGGACAATAGTGATATCTGGCTATACAGTGATTTCCTGCAACTCCTTCATAAACTGAAAGCCATGCAATTTATCAGATGGTAAGAGCTGGTTAATTTTTTTTCCTCTTATATGAACGTATCTGTCTGGCAGTCATATATACTGCCTTTGGACTGTCTCTAAGTATTTCCAGTCTGCTGCTCTATAAAGGAACGGATTCAGAAACATGGAAATAATCTACTACTTCCATTTCTAAATATGCCAAAAGTACAGGAAACACAGAAATCACTTAATATAACGTTCAAGCTTAAAAAACCCAACACATTCAGATGAACAGATTTAAAAATCTTAAATTTGTGTTTATAATATTTAGGTTTTAAGCCAGATGAGTTTTTTGTATTTATCAAGCCATTATCCAGTAACCTACCTGGTTAATGTCAGCATTGCGAGGTAGAAAATACACAATGTTGTTGGTGATCTTCTTGGAGAGCCTGAAAATTTCAAATGTAGAAGCCAGTAAAGGAAAAAAGAACGTGGAAGGTGAAATTGTTACATATTCATTCACTCTGAAAGCACGTCCCAAATTACATTATTATGCAGTAATGGAATGGCTGTGTAAGTTAAATACTGTTCTGAATGCAGAAATTACTGCTGTCTAAATAGAGAAACTATTTCACCATTATTTCACTAGAAAGCTAAAAAATTACTTATTTCCCTAGAAAATTTAACTGGACTGCAGAGTAGTATTTGAGAAACTGAAATGTGGTTTATAGCCAGTACATTTGTTTGATATCTGCTTTCTAATCCATTTTACATAATCACCCCACATATGCAAACAAAGATTTCCTTAATAGGAATAAAATCCTATGAAGAAATTAAAAATATTGAATGAATAATTTAAGTTAGAAGATGTGAACATTTTCCAAAAGTTTTTTTCTTCCTTTTAAGAATAACCCTATATGAAAATTATTCTTTCAAATAAAAAAATGAGTATTTAATTTTAGGTTTAGATTTCATATGGCTAAGGCTGTAGGAGAATTAAACAAACAAGGACACCTGTGACTTCAACTGAAGCTTACATGAGTTCCAGTTAGCAAACTGGACATGGCCAAGCCCGTCTCAAAAGAGGAAGGGGATAAAGAGGGAAAACATAAATGAGTGAAAATCACACCCATGATGACAAACAACTTTGAAAGGATATCCATCTGGGCAGATCATCGTTTGGATATCGAAGATTTCAGCAGTGGCATAGTCAGGCCCACCCCAGGGAGGGCTGAGGAACACAACATCAGCTTTCAGGTCAGCAGCCAGCACCATGAAGTCTCCGCACACAAATTTGATCTTGTCGGCCACACCATATACCTCGGCATTGCTGCGTGCAAGGCTGAGTTTCTCAGGATCAATATCAATAGCGATCACTGCAAATGGATGAGAGGAAACGCACAAGCTACCTGAGCTGTGAAGCACACAAGCCATCTGACCACCATGTGAATGCCACCCAATTGCCAGGTAGAAGCTTCAGAATAAAGATGTTCTCATGAAGCCACCAGATAAAAGTCACATCTGTCATTTTGTCTTGCGTGCTAAGAGATAACTTAATTTTGTAGGCAGTAGTAGACATGAAGCTTCAATTCCTCAAAGGGGAAGGAAGGCCCTTTACTTTGTTGTAGAGGCTCCACGAATAGAGGAATGGCTGCATTCACACCAAAGCACAAAAACACCACAGCCAAGGCTCAGCTCCTGTTTCAAAGCTGGGAAGCCTCTGCATGCCATTAGTTTTGGAAGTCTTACATCTATTACCATGACAATCCCCCACCTCAGCTCAAGTATAGGACAGGCAAAGCTGTCTGCCTATGGGAGGCAGTCCTCCTCTTCCATCTTGGCAGAAGCCCAACAGCTTAAACAGTGGCAACTGGAAACTCATTTTTCTCCTTTGTTAAAGATAAAATTTTACCTTGTGGCTGATCACGTTGTACTGAAAATTGAGTACCCAATAGAGCAAGAGAGTTTTAATAAAAGGGCAGTAGAAAATCATACGTATTTATCCAAGAACTACAAGAAACTATGTGAAATTTAGAAAATATTTATAGAATGCATCATAGCTTACCAAATTTAATGCAGTACAAACTACTATTTTTCTTGCTCAGAAATTAGTCAGAAGTGTTATTTGAGCTGGTATTTTACCAGAATGTTTGATGAGTAGAGGAGGATTAAGTAGTCAATATTTTTACAGAAAGTGCTCTCATGATTCACTGAAGTTTCATTACCTGGCAACAGGAACTTATACCAGTATCAAGTTATCATTACTTTTCTGTATTTGATCCTGCTGAACCTGCAGGTGATCCCATTCCAGCATTTTAAGTACTGTTCACATGTAGCATGTTTTTGACTACATAGACCTAACGTAACTGTTGAGAAAAGCAGCAGCCTTTTGGTGTTGCTGCAGGCTGGCACTACAAACAGTACTTAACCTTTTTCAGCTGTCTTCAGAAAATCCTACAGACTAGTTCCTATGCCATGTAAAGGTAACTTTGATTAGTACAACGTAAAACCAACTTTGACTTAACGTATGAAATAAGTTTTATAGGTTCTTTTTAAAAACAGGAAGCTCTTATTATGATTCTGATGAAGCAAAAAAGATTCTGTTGCTTCAGGAGCACTGAATAAAATTTATCATTGAACAAAGGCTATACTCAGATTTTTAGGGAAAACGACTGAAGAAACAAACAAAAGAAACAAAATACATACAATGCCTACTTACCTCTTTTTGAGGTCAAAGCAAACTGAATAGCATTTCCTCCAACCCCACAGAACGCATCCACTATCGTATCACAGTTGAACGCCTGGGCAACACGGACTGCAATATGCTCAGCAATCTTCTCAGGAGTAACAGAAAACCAGCCCTCTGCAAAGGGAAGAGAAGTCTATTTTTGCCACTTAGTTCAAGGTCACCTAAATTAAAAACAAACAACTGCAGGTTTAGCATTAATCCCAGCAATTCTAGCTTAATGCATTCAACCAGGAAATACAGGCTTTCAAGATGATAAACTCTGGTCAGCCCAGGGATCTGCTAAGCAAACAAAGTCTCACTGAAGTGAACAGACATGCCTCATTCTCAGAGAATGCTCTGTTGAACTTAGTGCCTGTCAAGCAAAAGTACAGCAACATGGCTGCAAAAAAAACTTTAAACACAATATATTCACAATTATATTATATATATTCATATATATATATAGATATATTCACAATTACATTATATTCACAATTATGCTCTGCAACAAATAAAAACAGATATACAACCTCTTACATACTATTCATTATTTTCTTTACAGCTGCGTCTTGTCTGCCAAATAATCTACGTGTTTATATGGAAAAGTATGAGAAATTAAAGGCTTATAAAAACACACAAATACAAAGTAGTAATCCTAATTCCTCATTTACCTATGAACTGATAATTTGGAAGTGGTTTCCATGTAAACATGGAAAATGTGACCTTAAAAATGACTGCTGACTTTTTATTTTAATAGAAAAAATTACATTCATCAGCACATTTCAAATTTTCACAAAATTATTTCATAAAATATACAGAATTGAGTGATAGAATCATTAAGCTTGGAAACGACCTCCAAGATCATCCCGAAATGAAGAAATTCATCCAGTTTCTGAAAAAGTCCTGATGAAGCATTATTTGGGTATGATCATCAGCAAGCATCAGGACTATCAGATGGAGGGGTGTGTCCCATGCTAGGAGCTCTACTATAAGCTCTAGGGAAGTCCTTAAGTTTTTTGTTTGTCTATGCAGTGGCTAATGGAATTTATCCAGAGCTGCAAACGCACACTCAGTAATGCTCCACTTAGCAGGAAAATTAGCAATAAACTGCAAGAAGGGTCACCAGTTTGGATACATTTTATACCACCAAGTCAGTGCACTTTGTACTGAACGCACCTCTGTCTAGTTTAATTCCCTCATCAAACCGAGAGAATAGCCTGTAACGTTGTGCCCAGTACTTGACTAGCTCAGGATCTGCAGCAATCTCAGCAGGTATAGATCCCAATGCAATTTTATTCTTCCTCTTCCTTCTTTTCTCCTTCTTCTTTGCAGTATTTTTTTCATCTGCAACTGGAAGACACTGCAAAAGTTAACAATTACTGTTCTCATAGGCTAGAAATGCAACTGGTAGGTAGATAAGATATAAAATGTTCAACACTACTAAATGACCTTTATTACTGTTTGCCAAATTATGCAGATTTGTGGTTTAAGTCAAAAAAGAGCATCCTATATAACAAGGGAATAAAGTAATCTATCATGCATCTGTCACATTCCTAAAAGGAGAAGATTTCACATATTATCTAAGGGAATTAGCAGGCAAGACATGATCTTCAGCTGATGGCAATAAGCTCTAAATAGTGAGCAAACAAATGGATCAGTTATCAATTTAATGTCCATATATAAAAAAGGAGTAAGAACCAATCTAGATGAGAACTTTGCAGTAGAACTCTAACATAACTGAATTTCTGTGGGAAGGATCAAACTCTATGCAGAAAACCGAATAATCCTATTTCAATTGTTTTCCAAGTGTTAAATTAGCAGGTTCACACCAGAAATGATTTTTTTTCCTAGAAAAAAGTATTTCAACAATGCATGTTGCCCATAGCTCAGCCATGTGCAACTGTGAACCCAAAATTGGATGGTCCATGCCTCTACCTGAAATTAATCACTCTTATCCTTACAAGAGAAAAAGATGTGCAAACAAGAGACCTGTTAGACCAGGCATAAGATTAATAGTAACTATTCATCTATAAAGAAATACTATCTAAATTAAAGGTGAGATGTGATTTTGGTGCTCCAGGAACAAGTTACTTTCACCAATACAGCTCTAAATTACCACTTGGACAGAGGAAGTCTTTTTGAATAAACAGCATAAATAAGTACCACACCATGCTGTAATTTGGGAGAGAAATTGCCAATTCATGTCCAGTTTTGTAGAAAATAGGAATACCTGGGCTCACATCCTCTGCTTCTTCCCGGAGATAATCTGGTATGTCCAGAGGGACCAGCTCCCTTTCAGAGCCACACTCCGGCTTCCCCGTGCCCTGGCAATCTGCGACGTTTGCTGTTGTGACCTTTGCTTCCTCTTCAGGCTTACTTGTCCCATCTTCATCACCACCCACGCTGGAAGGCACCGTCTCAGGGTTTTGAATGTTGAATCTCACACTCCGTGTGGTGATAACACTTTCTTGATCCTCCGAGTCGCTGCTTGTGGACGACCCCTCCACTTTATCCTGAGGAGAGGCCTTCTGGGTCACAGCTTCCTCAACAGGTGTGTTAACCTTCTTCAGGAACTCTTCCACCTAGAATTGTCAGATACCACAGACTATGAGAAAATAGGACGTTTTAAAAGCACTACAGTTCAAAATCACCTACCATGGATGCACTCTCCACCACGTGTATTTTTGAAAAAGTTGAATATTTACAAACAAGTAAACCAAAAACATTCAAGCTTTTAGCTCTGCTCCCTTTGCACAACTTTTTCACAATGTGCTGTCTTTGGGAGCCTGATACTAGCTAAATGTAAAAGAGAGAACCTCCACAAAATCAACAGCAAATCATTCTCAAATAATATCTGAAACATAAATAGTCAGATTTGCTAGAAAACAGGTGACCAAGACTAATAGATTTTAATTAACTTTTTTTTTTTTTTTCTCTAATCTGCATTCAAAGAAGCTGTATTTTGCCTTCCAGGTTAGCATAAACATGTAAAATGACCTTCACACATCAGTTGCCTCACCTCCAAGATGTACCAAATGGTGCATGCATCAGATCTACTGCACAGTGGATAACTCAGCATTACATCCTGGCCAACATACAGATGTCAGTTCAAACTCTTCAACGGTGTATGCAGATGCTCAATTTTAACCTTAGTTGCTCTGGGTGGCACTAGGCAGTTCTTTACCAGAAAGTCTGAGGAAATTTCTAACCTTTTTCCTTCACATAATCAAAGCGCTCCTCAAACTGTACTGGCTTCAGGTGCAAGATCAGTGACCAAACTTTTGATACACAATTACAGCAATGGTACTGGAGTTCATGACAATATACACTGTCACCAGCAGAGAACAATGTTTTACAATGGGGTATTAGGGAACGCCAAGAATCCCACTAAACTGCAAAGCAACATTTACAATCTGAGGTAACATTTCAAAGAGACTCAATTACTTTAAGGAATGAGGTCATAGTTGGAAATATATGCAGAGGTCTAAGCACGAATATTGGTATCACTAAAAAACAGAGCAAGAGGAGTAAGGACTAAACAACAGTAACTGAAATTCTACAGAATGAACAATCCTGTTCCTCATGTTCCATCAAACACCTCATTTGGGCATCAACACATGAAGAAGTCCTGTGCAGTTCTTTTTACATGAAAGAAACAACAACTAAAATTAATAAGAATATGGATTTGCATAAAATACACTAACATATACAAATGTTGTTTTTTTTCTCATAACTGAAATGACAGCATTAATAAATGCCCTCACATCAGTTTTACAACCAAACATACCTTTTCTTTTTAATAGCTACAGAAACCTATGCACTCCTCTAAAGCAACGATGCACCCAGACATTAGGAACGACTTCCTTATAACTTCACCATTCCTCTTAATAGACTGACAAGAGTCCACCAATGCCTTTCCACATCCATCCTAACCTAACTATCCTTCACCTAAGCAGGATGAGGAGTGGGGGGGGCGGGGGGGGGAACAAAAGAAGAATAAAGAGCATCAGACTGGCACTTGAAAAAAAGTGTCACCTACTCTGTGCAGTTTTTTTTCCATAATGCAACAACAGCTCAAGGGAGCAGATAATTCTATAGAACTACAGCAACACTAACAATTAAGCCCACCTTCTTCAGAGTTTTATTTTTCTGGGAAGATGTTTCAGGTTCTTCTGTAAAGAAGATGTGTGTGTTCTTACTCTTCCTTGGTTTACGCATGTCCAAAAATTTGGACTTGAGTTTTGCTTTTTTCTCCAAGTACTGCACACTTCGGTGGGTAAAATCTGGAATTCCATCATACCTGAAAACAATAAAAAGATTTAGTTGGCCCATTTCCAATTGGGAAGCTTTAACATAAATGTATATGTCTACAGAAAGTGAGTTAGACCTAAATATTTGAGACATCTATCTATTCATCTAAATATTCTTTTAAAACATGTATGACTGGATAAAGCTGCAAAACAGACATACCTTCAAGAAAACATTTATATCTATCTGAAATAGTTTTGTGAAAACATTTACCCTGTTTGGCAAATAGACTCATAACTTTGGGTAGATACAATTTCCCAGACCAGACTTAAGAAGAATAGGAAATGGAGAAATAATCTTGATTTGTAAAATTAAGCATCAGCTTGGTGGCTGTGAAGAACCTTCAAAACAGGTATTCTCATATCTTGGTAAACGCATTTCCAAACAACAAAAAAGAAATATGGGCATTTCACATAATTAGTTTTTATGAAGTAGAACAATGTCAGCTACAAGACATGCTCCTCTCTGAAACATAGATATGTATGTATTAAACAACTTACATCTCAAAGACGCCCTAGACTTAAGCTACAGTCTAGCTGTGTCCTTGAAGCATCCCTAATTTAAGACTTGAAGCATCCCTAATTTAAGAAACTGACCAGACATTTCAGTTATTTATCCAGTTACATGCAGTTACATAACTGTAAGTACACCGTGAGTTACGTCTGTCTTTCAAAGTGCTTTTCTTGTGTTTTTTTTTAAACGCATCTCTGTGACTTTGCATTTCTATCGCTAAAGCTTACAGTTTTAAGCTTACAGTGCAAAGACTAACTTTGCATTTATCTTCAAAAAGTTTAACAAAATTGTAATGGAGATGAATGGTCTATTTAAATAATATCAACAGAGCAGACTTGCTGTGAGGAAACCCCAAGCTCCTCATAAGCAATTACTTTTGTCCTGTGCCACACTTGAAACCCAAAATAGAACAGGTTTCCTCAGGATCTTCCACGGGATTCTCATCCACGTCCAGTTCATGGCTAGGAAAAAAACACGGATGACCAAAACGTTAATTTCTGGTAGAAAACAAACAAACGAACAAACAACCCACCCACACCACAAAACCCACCCAATATTTTAAAGAAATGCTACTAAAACTCCTATACTGAGACCATTTAAATGTGAATTTCAGTAATTTCTCCATTACACTGCTGAAACCAAAAAAGGCAGATAACACCAGTCTATTTATATGTATAAGCTCTTTTTATCTAACAGCAGGGACATTATGTCCTTCTATAGAGGTTATAATATTCCAGCTATTCTGAATAATTTCTTAGAACGTTTAATACCAAGCCCTTTGCAGAACTGATGAACACAAAGCATTTGTTCACCTGATTTCCAAATTACCTTCATCATCTATTATGTTATCTATCACATTATCCATTATTAATCCTATGGCAACGGCAAATTGTTATAACAAAAGCAACATCATTAGCAGATAATAACTCCATTCATGCCCTCATCTTTAAGTTTGTAAGCTTACTAGGGGAAAGAAAGAGCCATCCCATCATCTTTGCGGTTATAAATTTGCAACAGAGGAAAGAAAAAAACTGTGACAAGGCAGAGATTAGCTATTTTATGATTGTCATAGCACTGAGCACTTTATTGGCAACATATAATTAAGTTAAACAATGCAAAATATTTAATAATGTTCTCAGACCTTCTGCACTAACTAGACCTAAACAAGTCATCATATCCAATTTAATAATCTTGTATACTTCAGTGACACAAGATATTGTCACCCTGCACACAACTCAGCATCAAGGCCATATATTATTTTCATAAAGCAACGAAAAAGAAGAAATATCTGCTGCTTCTTGCCAGGTAAATCGGTAGGCAGTGATGGAAGACTACGTGGGTTTGCACTGAAATTTTAACTCATCATCTCGATCAAACAAACTGATGCTATAAATCACAATTTCAGAAAAAAAGATGGTCTAAACTTCATGACTTACCTTCTCTTAACTTTGGCAACTCTGTTTTCAGGAGGCTCATCTTCTTCCTCATCTTCATTTCTGTCACGAAGCAGCAACTGTTCTTTGTCATTTGAACTACACGAGTTACATGACCCCTGCGACCCTAAAAAGATGAGATCACATTTTCTTTTTGCCTCATCAATTCCAAATCTTCCCATCCCCCAAGTACATCTGCAGATACAGTTAAAATGTTTTACATATCCAAATCTGACAAATAAGGCCCAGGTTCCAAACCATCCAGATCTTTACCTATCTTCATTTGAGGGACAACATACTAGCACAAGCTTACAGTATTAGTTACACTGCAGAGTCAATAATCTTAAGCAGGACTGACATCAAAATATCTCAGGTCCTCCCCAGAAAATAAAATGCTTACAGGATACATATTCTAAATAGTTTTTTCCTTGTTCTTAAATTTAGTATTCAGCTCATTAGCTGCATGAAGAGGATTCCAGCAGAGGATTCCAACACCTTCTCACAGGTCTTGTTGTAAAGTAGATTTTTCTTTCATCTCTGCCATTTCAACTCTACTGTAGGATGAAGATGAGAGCACACCTGCTTCTTTCTTCCTCAGAAGGTCACTAGCAACAGACTCAAAGGTTTTCCCCTAAAGTCCCAAGATGCTGACACTTAAGTCACGTACTTCATCCCTCCTCTTCAGCAGGAAGAAACCATACATCAGTCAGGAAAGTTGTTATGCTGCTGCTTATCAAACCAGCAAACAGGACGGCCATCTCCTTTCTCTGCACACTGAACTGGTTGGCTAAAAAGTCTGCAGCCCAATCTTGTACATCCCTCAAGGAAACTCTTCCAGTATCATAAGGCACAGACACTGCCTCTCACCATACCCCTCTACGACCTGGCACTTTCACTTTTTAGCACTAGCTGTGGACAGATGAATTTGGGGTTGTAATGGTGACTGCAGCTCACTGCCTAACTGACAGTTTAATGCTGGAAAGGACCTCTGGGAGTCATCTGGTCCACAGTAACAGATGGTTGTCCACTTGTACAACAGAACAAGAGTTTATTTTCAAGCATGGCATTTTTAGACAGAAGGGAAAACAAGATAAAAAAAAAACAACAACCTGTCAACAACAAAAATACCAGAAAAAAAATATGTGAAACCACATTTTTGGAAATATAAGCTGTCTTTAAATTTGTCAGATTCATGAAAACATCAACCTGAGTTTACTTTCATTTTTTTCAGACTATCAGTGAGAAAAACATCTGCTAAATGACACTGCTGCAACACCAATACTAAAGTAAATAAATAAATCAGTAAGTGCCAACAATGCTCTCTCACCACTTTCTGTTGTACATTTGGGAGATTTGTGAAGTATATGTTGTGTTAAAATCACTCGTGGCTGACAAACTCATTCAATATACAGGCTACAGAGGAGAGAGATGTACCAGAGAATCAGAGGGAATAAAACGGAATGAATTATGCAACCTTTCCAGGAAATACTCAATCCATGTTTTAAAATGGCATGATAAAGACATGGCCTTGGTTTTTACATTTTTGTACATAACCACTTAAAAATACACTGGTAGAATGAATGTTGGCGATTTTCCATTACCTGACTGGTTAATACTTTTATTTTCACAAGATGCACTTCTTTTCCTGGTTCCTCCATCACAGGGCTCTTTCTGGCTTGAAGCACAAAGACACTGGCATTCACTGTTAGAGGAACCGTGCTCTTGAGGGTCTTCATGGGTTACTGCTAGAGGTGCACTGCTCTGCTCCACTTTGTCCAAATTCAGATTTAAATTACAGATCCCAGAGATTATCTCACTATGGGGCTCAGCACTTGAAGTGAGTGTTTCCTCACTTGTGGTGTGAGAGGGAGACAGCTCCAAGCTCAGCACTTCACTGTGTTCAGCCTCCAGGCTAACAAGGTCCTTTTTTCCTGACATATCTGCCTCCTGTGTTACCCCATGAACTTCCATGCCGTCATTGTGTGAGCTCTCTGTAGTCCATCCTTGACTTGTCCAGTACTGAAACTGTTCCCAGTAATACCAGTACAGTTCGCAGTAATGCTGCTCCCACTCCTCCTTGGTGTCTGGACTATTCCAAGGCTCAGGGGCTGTTGTGGCCTCAGGTGATGAGGCCTCTTTATGCTTCTCCAGCCAGCTTTGCCAAAGAAGGCCCTCTCCGTACTCGTTCCAGTATTTCTCCCATTTGTCTTTAAGTTCACTGGGTAAGGCCTCATTAGCAAGAGTTTCTGAACTTCCACAGTTCCCTTCACTTAAAATTTCACTTTTGCTGCTCTTCTCACTTTGCTCTGTAGCTGGGGCTGGGTCATCAGAGATGGACTGCTTATGATCCCCATTAGCCTGATCCTGGCATTCCTGCCCCATTTTATCCTTGTGTTTTTGCTGTAATTCCTTTTTCTTCTTTTTCTTTTTCATAACCTTCATGTTACTTCTCTTTCTATATTTTTCTGTCCCCTAAAATACAATGGATTAACATATTTAGAAGTCCGAAACATCTAGGCAGTCTTTTCCTGTCCTCCCTGAATGCACATCTCTGCTTCTGTTGTAACCCTCCCTCTCACTGCAACCCCACTGTTAGCTTTCTCCCCAGAAAATGGGTTTAGGATTATATATGGGTCTGATAGGACCCAGCTGCTTAACTTTGGCTCACGTGTCTGAGAAAGTTGTCACAAACAACAGTGAGAGCTTCTGTAAAAAGATGCACCAAGTCAGAATTCAAGACAGAAGTAGGACTGCTGGGAGAGAAGTCATTCATTGCTCAGGGATTTACAAGAAAATACATCAATGTGAAACACCATAAAATGCTGAAGGGAGGTTAATCAGAAACTGTTGTCACTGGGCTGAGCTCAACAGTCAAGCTCAGTAACATCAAGGACTGCTGGGGGGGTGGGTGAGGGGCCACAGAAACAGAAGACAAAAACCTCTTACTGAAAGGAAGCACTAAGGTTTCAACAAATACAACTCCACTTGTTTCAGTGGGGCTTCCTGTGCTTACACACGTAAGATAAAAACATCCATGAACAACACCATGTTCTGTAAGATAAATCTGCCAAAATTCTGAATAAACTGCCAAATTAAACTTGGCAGGTAAAAGGGTGATGGTGGTGGTGAGGAAATACAACTCACACAGCCAAAAACCTGTACATGTATGGGTCTTACCCCAAATGCCTCATCAGCTGCAATCCCTAGTTTTGTTGCACTGACAAATGCATAAGGTAAAGGAGTTAGGTTCAGAGAACTGGCATTATTATTTTGTTCACATCCCTCATAATGTCATGTTAATACACATGGTGCAAAGCATAACTTAGTAGTAATCTAGTAAAAACACGAATTATTTTCTCACTTGACTTATTTGCAGTACTACTACATAGCAACACAAATCATATGCATACCTTGGGCTTGAAGTCAGATGTCTTAAGAAAGGTCTATTGAGAAGTCATCATTTAAAATAGTAAATATGAGAAACTTGTACGTTAACAAATTAATCAGGTCAGAGTAACAGAGTGCTCTGCAAAAAAGCGCTCTCAGCCCAGGGAGGTCTGTATTCTATGAAGTGGTCGCAGTGAATATCCCACTACCTTACTCTCACCCACACAAAACTTTATCCTTCCTCTAAGCCAAACTGTTCTGTACAGGAAGCAGAGTACCCCAGCCTAACTCCTGTCCTTTGGACAATAAGCTACAAGGGGAATGCACGTAACTAGCTTTTTCTACTACTATCTAAAGTTTAATGGTTAAAGTAGATGGTGTGAACACACACACTCAGTTTGGAATATATTACACTGTCCTGCAGCAGAGCACCAGTGTTACCATGGCTGTTTTAAATCAGCTCCCTCTAGCAGCACAAGTAATACAGACAGGTAAGTACAACGCACAGCCAAACCCTAGTCCAACTGGCAAGTGGGTTTTACAAACTACAAGGCCACGATGGTATACATTGCTAGAGGTACCTGAGAAAAGCAGCTTAACCCCGGCTTGGATACATTCCCATGACCTGCAGTCTCAAAAATAATTGAAGAGTAGGCATGCCCCTACATTTGGAAAGATGAAGGAAACAGAACAAATAAAGCACATAAAGATTTTACCACAAAGTCCCTGTGAGCTGACTGTCCACCGAAGTGAAGAGGCAATCCCATACTCTTCATAAGCTCAGCCTCTGAGTCTAGTTCAACTTCTTCTAGGTCCAGAGCATGATTACTGTCCACCTTGAATGCCACATTGGGACAATGGTTTTCCTCCTCAGATGCTTGTTCTTCTCCTATTAACAAATTATATTAAGTGAATATAATCTGATTGACACCTCCATGCATCACTATGGCCTATAAAAAATAGCAGGATCACCTCTTAAGCTCTTTGCCATTTAAAATTCTTAAGTACATGAGAAGCTATTAATAGATACAGCATCTTTCATCTTTTGCTCTAGATCATCAAAGCAGTAACATTAATACAAAGTTTTCTGCATTAGGGTTTTTTTTTTCCCATTAACCCAATATTAACATTTGCATGAATTCCAAACTTTCCAACTGTATCATTATTTTAATATGATTATTTTCTCCTTTTCGTGAGCACGATACATTTGCCATCCTACAAAAGAAGGAGGGATACATTTTCAAATCAGTTCTCAATTTCTGTATGCTTTTGCTCCCAGGCTGGAATGCATACACTACTTTTTTAGCAAAAAAAGGAAGCAAAAACAAGTGGAGAACTCAAGTGCATGACTAACAGTAGAAACCAAAATCCAACTTCAACAGCCAGAACGGGGTCTGACTGGGATGGAATTAACCTCCTTCACAGCAGCCTGGACAGTGCTGTGTTTTGGAATTGTGGCTAAGACAGTGTCGATAACACACCGGTGTTTTGGCTAGTGCTGAGCAATGCCTGCACAGCATCGAGGCGCTTTTTCCCCACTCTGTGCTCCCCAGCCATTACACTGGGGGTGGGCAAGAGACTGGTAGACTGGTAGGTAATACAGCCAGGAGAGCTGACCCGCCTGGCTACGGGGATTATCCATACCATATAATGTGATGCTCAGCAATAAAACCTGGGGCAGAAAAAGAAGAAAGAAGGGTTTCTGGCTACCTAGGCGGCTGTTGCTCAGAGGCAGGCTGTTAAGCCATTTACTTATGAGAGGTAGCAAGTGCTTTCCTTTGCATTGCTTGCCTTCTTTTTACCTCTTTCCCATACCTATTAAACCACTTTTACCTCAAGCCATGAGTTTTCTTGCTTGTGCTCTTCATATAATCTCCCCTAACCCATGTAGCAGGAGGGAAGCGAGCAAGCAGCCACTTGGCTGCCAGGCAGGGTCAAACCACCACACACATCCACTTCATTAACTGGAGAAGCTAACGGCAACAATACCCAGCAAGCAACACAAAAAAACCCACCACCACCGTATTATAAAAAGAAAATTCTTTAAAGTAATTGTTTTGGCATATATCACAGCAAACTTAAAATACAAGAAACTGCCAGTTTTGTTACAGTTCTTTCAAAAATAACAAAGATGATATGATTTTACAAAGATGTACTGTTGGAACTGCAGAACCTATTCATCTCCAAAATATCTGATCAACGGTTGAATCCCAGCTTGCCTATCTAACAAATTATCAAAAAATATTGCATGTGTATATGACAAATGCCACTGAGAAAGTCAAGTGTGTATTGATTATACTCATTAAAGTTATGAAATACAAAAGCTTATTGTATAGTTGATGAAACTCTGAGATTTATGATTTTTTTTTTGTCAGGATGTATTTACTGCTAAATTATAGCACAAGATCCCTCTGCTTTTAACTGATTACTCTCACCAGAATTCAGCTATACACATACAGAGACACAGTTTACATCCTGCTGCTTCACTCCATTCACATTTCCTCCACCTAACTTGTGCTATTCACCCTTAGCTTCTATGGACATTCCTTTCTGTTCACACTTCTTCCTTTAAACCAAGCCATTATCATATGATGGTGGGGCTTGCAAGACATCAGGGTCGTTGCTTCTTCCCTTAATTCTGGCCCAATAGATTAATCAGCACCAGCTAATATCCTAGGCTAGGGAAGAGGCAGAGGACTGTATTGCTGCCAGCTGGCCCACCTAGGATCTACAGACCTTCTGTTATAGAATTAATTTTGAGTTAGGAAAGGTGAAATTATGAAATGGGAGAAGTCAGACACGTGCGCTGATGTGCTCTGTGCAGCAGGTAGTGATTACGTGAGCTGGTAGATCTGTGTGGGCAGAAATAAGCATCGTGCCTGGTTTGACACAAAGTTCCACATCATGATCGTTGTGACTTGAAAGCTATATACATGCTACGTTTTTACTCACGACTGTCTTTGTAACAAAAGTACAGAAAAACATGCCAAAAGCAGGCACAAAGGTATGGGCTGGTGGTTATGCAGTCCTACTGTACCCTAAATAGCCACACACAACTCATAATATCTGGGTGCACAGCATGTTGTGCATTTTGTTACCTTACCTGTACTGTCATTGTCATCTTTGACATAAAATCCCTTTAATCCCAGCTTATATAGCTTTCGATCCCTATAAAAATAAAGAGGAACACTGATGCAGCTGGCCACCATTAAACAAAGCGACAAAAAACCCCCAAAAGGCCTCCCTAAAGCCTGACGTAAAAGAGCCCAGAGCCGTTCAGAAAACACAGCTGGCGGGCAGAATCCCCCCAGAGGGCATTTTAGGGCCAAAAAGGCGTCGTTTCGGTGGGACGTAACGCCTGGGGGGACCCGGCCACCTCCCCATGTCCCCTCCCTCCGCCTCCGCGCGGGCCCCTCGCAGCCGCGCGTGGCTGTTTTTTTTTTTTTTTTTTTTTCTTTCACCTTTAAAATTTTTATTTACTTATTCACCCACTTCCTTTTCGTCCCCCTTCTCTTTTTCCTTTTCCCTTTTTCCTTTTTTCCTTGCCTTTTTTCCCCCTCCTTCCCCCGTTTTTCCTCTCCATCCCCCTTTCCCCCCACCCCCACCCCCACCCCCACCCCCATAGCCGCTACAGCAGCTCGGTCTCCCCCCCGCACCCCGGCCCCTCACTCACTCGACGAAGGCTCGGGAGCAGAGGCACACGATGCCGCCCGCCGCCCCCGCCCGCAGCAGCAGCCCGGCCACCAGCACCCCCCGCGGGTCCTGCACCATCCCCGGCCCACGCCGCGGCCCCGCAGCCGCCGCCTTCCGCCGGAACTGCCGCCAGCAGCCGGCCCGCCCCGAGCACCAGGCCCGGCCCGGCAGCCGGCTGGGGGCGCCTGCTGTCCCCGCAGCCTGGACAGTGCTGGAGTATTAATTCCCAGATAATAAAATAATGAACTTGGGGTCTTACCTGGTAGCCTGTCTACTGCACGCTGGCAGAGTTATAGATGAAGTATACATGTATGTTTTCAGCCCCCCTGCAAGGTGTTTGCTTTTAATGAAGGATACTGGGCTTTATGCTAGCTACATTCAACATGTCATCTGCTCTGGTGTTTGTCCGCTGTCTTGTTTCATTTGCATCAGTACATTCTGGGTTACAAGGCCATATGGACTCATGGGAACACAAAGTATCCTTAGGAGTTTTAAGAAGTGTCAGGTAGGGGAATTTGGAGGCAGGACTGACCGTGCAGGTGACAGTAGGACAACCACTGTCCAACAACAAATTCCATCTATTACAAACAAAAACCTTAAAGCTAATTGTATCCTGAATCCCACGTACTCTCCCATCTGATATAACCAAAATTACTAAATACTGTCATTAGTCGTGACTTTATGTATCTAACACTTTCTAATTATAATACTTCAGAAATACAAAGGTAATACCAATTCTAGCACTTATATGGGTAAAACTGCACCTGCAATTAAGAAACTACGTCACCTTACTATTTCAAAACTGAAAAAGCCATAAAACAAAAATCTTTCAACACAAACTGTTTAGCAACAGCCTTGTGCTGAGTTGAATTGTAGGTTGTGAAATATTTTGGGAATTATTATACTCCTAAAGAAACGGCACTACATTTCAAGTGAAATACAAAGAATACTTTTGTATAAGAACAATATGGTTATTCTTTACTTAGAATCATGGAATGGCTTGGGTTGGAAAGGGATCTTAACATCTAGTTCCAATCCTCCTGCCGTGGGCAGAGATAACACCCACTAGATCAGGTTGCCCAAAGTCCCGTCCATCCTGGTCTTGAACACCTCCACTTCTGTGGGCAACGTGTTCCAGTGCCTCTCCACCCTCTGAGTAAAGAACTAGGTTTGCATGCATCCACTTCTTATGCTTGTCCAAATCCATTTCGGTGTTGTCCCTTCCTTCTGTTGTGTCATCTGTTGGGGGTGCATTCGTTCCCACTGTGTCATTGATAAAGATGCTAAACAGCACTGGTCCCAGGACAGACCCCTGAGGGACATCACTCATCACCAGCCTCCACCTTGTCATAGAGCCACTGACTGCAGCTCTCTGGCAGCAGCCATCCAGCCAATTCTTTATCCATCCTTCAAATCTATCTCTCTCTGAGAGATCAGGATGTCATGTGGGACCATGTCAAAGGCCTTACAGAAGTCCAGGTAGATGACATCAGTTGGTCTTCCCTTATCAAGTGATGCAGGCACTCCATTGTAGAAAGCCACCAGATTGGCCAGGCACGATTAGCCCTTGGTGAAGCCATGCTGGCTGTCTTAGATCACCTCTTTGTCTTGCATGTGCCTTGACATTGCTTCCAGGAGGATCTGTTCCATGATCTTCCTAGGCAAAGAGGGGAGGCTCACTGGTCTGTAGTTCCCCGGGTTCTCCTTTCTAAAAGTAGGAGTGATGTTTCCCATTTCCCAGTCACCAGGGACTTCAGCTGACTGCCAGGACTTTTCAAATATGATGGAGAGAGGCTTGGTGACTACATCAGCCAATCCCTTCAGGACCATAGGATGCATGTCATCAGGCCCCATAGAAACCTGTTCAGTTTCACCAGGTGGTCTCAAGCCTGCTCTTTGCTTACAGTGGGAGGGCATTCCCAGGCCACATGCCCCTGCTTCTACTGCCTGTGCATTTCCTTCTTGTGCCTCAGTGTGACCAGCAGGTCCTTGCTCAGCTATGCCAGTTTCCTGCTTTTTCTACTTGCTTTCTTGCAGATGGGGATGCAGTATTTCTGTACTCAAAGAAAAGTGTCCCTAAAGAGTTGCCAGCTCTGATCAGTTCCTCTGTCCCTAAGGACAGTGTCCCAGGGAGTCTCATCCATTAGGTCTTTAAATAGCTGGAAGTTCACTCTTCTGAAGTTCACAGTGATCGCTGCAGCCCAGAATGCCTCCAGTCTTAACCTCTTTAATGAGTTCATCTGCATTGGTGAGCACCAGGTCCAGTAATGCTTCTCTGATTGGTTTGTCTAATACCTGAACTAGGAATTTATCCTCAAAGGACTCCAGGAGTCTCCTGGATTGCCTGCAGCCTGCTGTACTGCTTTCCCAGCACACATCCAAATGGTTGAAGCCCTCCTCCATCAGGATGAGAGCATGTGAGCATGATGCTTCTTGTAGTTGAAGCAGTAAGGCCTTGTCAACAGGCCTTGGGCCCTTGATCAGGTGGCCTGTAGTAGACAACAGCCACAAGGTGTCCTTTATTGGTCCAGTCCTTAGCTTTTACCCACAAGCTCTCAACCTGTCTGTGGCTGTTTCTCAGAAGCAGCTCTTCACAATCTATCAATTTCTTAACATAGAGGGAAACACCCCTGCCCCATCTTCCCTGATTATCTCTTCTGAAAAGCTTATAGCCATTGATTGCAGTGTTCCAGTTTTGTGATAATATCCAAGCTCAATATTGGGTATAATATTTGAAGTATTTATAAATTTATAGTATTTATAATATCCAAGCCCAATATCCTCCAGCCCCAAGGAGGAGCCACCTGCAGGTAAGGCCAGATGTTCATTCCTGCTGATACTCTCCTGTTCTCCAGCCATCTGCAGCTGATGTATATGATTTCTGCCTGTTTAGTAACACAGTGGATTTCTCCTCATGCTACTTATCCAGTTTTCCCCTGGAGCCATCATCTGGCAGTGAATTGCACAGGTCTGTCAGCTGTTGCATGAGAAGTCACCTTCTTCATTTCTAATACGGCTTCTATCAGCTTCCAGTGACACTAGCATGTTAGAAAACTGACTGACCTGTATGCAGCTGCTATGCTACTGGATTATATATATGTCAATCATATTCCTTGTAATCTCTTTCCCAAGCTGAAGAGCCCTGGCATATTCAATGTTTCTTCTCTTGTTTTAGTTGGACTGTGTCCTAGAAGAGATATCTCCTTTGGACCAACACTGCACAAGTAAGTCTGACTGAGGCAAGACAATGCACTTTGAGTATGATTTTTAGCAGACAGGGTTTTAAAATGTTTTACTAACTAGCAGAAAGGTCTGTGTAACAGTGCTTAGGTCATTTTAGCTTGCATTGGCAAATGTGTTTAAGCAAAAGTGAAATAAGCCACCCTTAAAAATACCTGCTGAGGATACAGGTTTTAAAAAGGCATATGTAATGAAGCTGGTTTAAGTTTGTGCTTGACAAGGAGTTTGTCTTGTAGGAAAGTAATGCTTCACATTAGCACAGTTTGTGGTTGAGATGCCCTTCCGATGGAACTTGAAAAAATTTACCCGGTAAGTACAAGTTGAGTCAAATTTGTAGCTTGTAGCAAATGGACCTTGCCTTAGTGTGCCAGGGGAAGTTCATGAGAAGGACACATATAGAACAGGGCAATGGGCTGCAACCAGTGGCAGAGGGCATTGTGCATGAGCCCTCCACTTCCACACACCTGCATGACTCTGGTGGTCCATCTTTTTTTCTGCCTACCTTCTACTGGCCCATGTTCTGTTCTCACATGTCCTGGCCTGAAGTGCTGCCTTGTCTCATTCCCTGACTCTAACTTCTGTTTTCTGCTCTCACACATCATGGTTGCCCACAGCATCAAAGCCCTTCATGGACCTTACAGTTATTATTTTTTTTTTTTGTGATAGCAAAGACCTCCACTTGCCAGTGACCCTGGGTTTGTAACTTCTATCTGTGCTTCTCAGTGTGGCATTGCCTCCTGGCTGGCTTCAAAGCTGTTCATTTCTTCCTTCTTTTGAAATCCCTTATCAAGACTAACTTCCATGACAACAATTGACCAAATAAGGGTAAGTTGAGGGGTGTTGAGAATGCTGCCCTTAGCAGTTGAAAGCAAAACCAAAACAAATCTATGGAATGTGTATATTTTATGTACAGAAGGTGTTCTCAGAGTAACTCTTCTGTAATTCTGAGCTCCAGCCTTACAAGCACGTGTACCGTACTGTGTGTAAGAAGTGCTGTAGAAGTAAGGCAAATATTTTTGAATCAGGCTGGGGTTTATATTATATGCTTATGGAAGAACTCATACTCTCCACTCTTTTCGTGGAGAAAATGATTGGATTATACAGCTATCAGAATATAACCAGAAACCAAGTCTTTTATCAAAGGCTTGGTTTATAAACAGATTTAAACAGAGCAAAATTTTCTGGGTTACATGTTACAAAAGACAAAGTCATTCTATCACCTTTCTGTAGTGGACAAGCTCAGAGAAATATCTAAGAGTAGTTTAATTCACTGTGCTGTATTCTCTCTTACCAGCAAGTGATATGTAGCCTGAATCCCATACATGAAAACCTATAATCTGTGCAATTTATATATGGGAAGAATAGATTCAGCTGAAGTATCAGGAAGACTTTCTGCATTGTGTTCACTGGTTCTGGTTGAACTAAATTCCAAGTATATGTTTTTATCTTATGGCTTCCTGCTTGGCATCCTGTACCTTTTCAGTCTTTTTCTTTACATTTGCCAGAGAAAGAATGACTTAAAGGGACATTATTCCAGTAAACTGTGGGACAGAAAAAGGCAAATGGCAGTATACAATGGAGTGTATATGGTAAACTATGACATAGTGATTTTTTGTTTGTTTGTTTGTTTTTGTTGTGTTTTTTGTTTGTTTGTTTTGTTTTCTTTTTGGCTTGAAATACAGACTCTAATAAAGAGGAGAAACTGGAGGAAATGTCAGTTCTTCAGCTGTAGATGTTTGCAGAATGATATAGAACTGAATTAAGCTTCAGTGACCCTTGAGTCCTCTAAAAAGGTGTTTGGCAATGTATAAATGAGCAAATACTCAAATACTATTTGTGCCTTGAAGAACTACAGGTCTCTCAGAATTATCCCTTTTTTTTTCTTTCTTTCTTTTTTTTTTTTTTTTTTTGAAGGCTAGAGCCCATTGTGCAAGTGCTATCAAAAGCTATCACAAGGTCAAGGTAGTTTCACAGATGATTTCATGGCCATCTGTAAGAGAGATATTTTTCAGTGTCAGAAGCCCCTTTGGCACTTAGATATGAGTGATCTGGTGCATGAGGAATTAATCTTCCGCAGCAACGGTGTCTCAGAGAGAATTAAACTCTTGTAGTCCCAGAAACATTGCACTTCTAATTCTTATTCAGCATATATTCATTTTTCTTTGTTTTAATTTTGAAATATATTAATAAATTCAGCATATTCTTTAAATGTTTGATGAGCCAAACAAATGTTTAGAAGGACATCAACAGAACATGATATCCAGTCATGTTATTTAGGTCTGCTGGTTACTACATCGTGCATTTTTGATCCCATGATTGCCTTCTTAAGTCTCACCCTTCTAGTGATGGGCAGACTCCTCTAGTTTTGCTGTGGCCATACTCAGATTATTATCTGTCATTATACAGATCTATGAGAGATACAGGTTCCTGTAATCATTGTGATTGCCTTACCTGTTGAGGTTTGTTTGGCATGTGCAATTGCAGTGAAACAATAGCAATATGATGAATATGAATAACGTTGAACAACAATTACTTAGCTTTCACAGATGCAAAGCAAAAGTTTTTAACAGAAAGTCTATTGAAAAGGAAGTAATAAAGGAGTGCTTAGGTCACAGCTATCCATCCTATTTTAAATCAGAATGAATTTTAATTGCTCTTGACTTTATACATTGAAGGGTTGGGTAGGTGTTTTTTAGGGGGGAAGAGAGTTGTGCATTTGGGGGGGGGGGGGGAAGGGGGCAGAAACTTTTCTGTTTCTTTTTCAGTATAAACCATGACAAATAACCTTATGTGACATTTTGCCAGCGTAGGAGAAATTCCCACAGAATAGATAACCGGTTTGTTGCAACACTGGGGAGTCACATCAGTTATTGGTAGCAGCTTTAATTCCTACATGAAGCATCTTTTAGCTCCCACTTGGAGACAAAAGACAGAAGGGCTAGAAAGATAACAGGTAACTTTTGTAATGCTTGTACCATGGTTTTGATCGTCCCATTGTTTCATACGTCTTCACAGTGCCAGAACGAATACCGCCAGTGCCTGCTGTCTTCAAACAACTCTGAATCCTGGCTGAACAATAATTAATTGGAGCAGTACCTGTTTGGTCTTGCCAATTGTCAGACCCTGGTGGCCTTATACTTCTGTTTCTACTGATTGTAGTCTCTGGTTTAACTTTTTATATTCTCTCTTTTTTTTCTCTCTTTTTTTTTTTTTTTTTTTTTTTTTTGTATGGTAGTACATGCCATTAAATCATACCCAGTCATGTAGTCCTAGATAATGGACCAAACCATTAATTTTTAAAGCAGCCACGTTTGAAAGTGCTGCTGATGTAGCTGAAGCCAGAGAGACCACATCCTGTGACTGTGAACACACTGGGAACACCTTAAAAAATTAATTTAAAATGTGTAGCTTTAATTCTTCTTTACTGTAAAGTGCATTTCTCTTTGAACTGGGCTAGATTTCATAGGTGCAGCCGTCTCTGACTGTGCCTATTAGGAAGTTTTATTACAGTTCTCTTCTCCAGGGCAGCTCTGAAAATAATAACTTTATGTTTCTCTGTTCCTTATTAATTTTTCCTTTCAAGTTCGTATACTTTCTGGCATTATATAAGAGCTGGAGTGACAGACTATTATAAAAAATGCTATGCACATATTGAGTGCTTCTAATCTAAAGAGTGGGTAGGATTCTTTACTTTGTATAACAAATGCGAGAATTTTGTGGAGATTTATTAAACTTTAAAACAGGCCAAAAAGTGATGTCAAAGAAAGACAAATCAAAGGACATGGCCATAGGCAAGAAGTTATAGAAGCAATTAATTTTTCACCTCAGCAGCTACCACTGACCACAAAACAAGATCATACTGGTTGAAATAACTGCAGGGTAACAAAACTAATCTATCAGATCTAGCATCCCAAGAAACAGGGTAGCAAATTAGGGACATGCCCTTGCCTATCTGCAGTAGAGCAATTTAATGTTAGTGCTTCAATAATAAAAGTAATATCTTCCATACAGTCACTGTATTTGTTCCTGCTGAGGTCCTGACATGCAGATGCAAGTATGACCTTGGGTGCAATGTAAGACCTGAAGTTTGGGCAAGATTTAGCCATAGGCTGGCCATTTACTAGAGCTTCTTATGTTAGAACTTTAAATGACCAGTAGCTTTATTAATTTCTTTCTGTTAAGTTCATAACAACTGTATGTGCATTTTTTTTTATTTTTTATAATTACATTTTTATTATATGGTTTTAAATTTATTTGCTGTTTTTCATGATTAGTATTTTCTGTAAAATTCTTGGGGATATATTGTTTCTCTGGAACTACTCACCGAACCATCTTGCTTCCCAGTTCGTATCTGAAAATCCCAAATCTTGAGATTAATTTTTCTTTTCATATTTTTTTCCAGAATGGGAAACTTTAATTTCTTTCTGCTTCTTTTGCACTCTCCTAGCCCGACAAGTATTTTTAATTTCCTTATTTTCTCATAGTTGTATATTTTAACTGAAGACAGTTTAATCATTTAGGAAGTAGCTCCCAGAATTCAACAGGTTGGTTGCAAATAGCACTGAAGTACTTGAGGAGAGACTACCTATTGAAATACAATTTACAAATAAGAAATTTCCTTTCTCTATTACAAATTTATATTAAGTGGTGACCACACAGAGAGAGGACTGACACACAAATGCACCCAACCAGCAAATTCCTTTGAAGTGAAGAGCAATATAATTAGAGGATTAGGAAGATGTAATTTCTAACTACATTTATCCTATGAAATGAAATATTCAATCATCAGACTTAAAGAGCTATTGTAAATTGAGTGTGATTCAGGGGTACTTAAGCTAATTGCTTACTATTTTTGTAATAGTAAGGTCCTTTTTAAGAGGCCACGTTACTTTTTAAACATATGGGAGTGTGGCGGAGAAGACTTGCTCGACTCACAGGCTTTAACTCAAATCAGGATTAAAGTAGTTTATTGATTTATTAAACAGATAATTATCCAGCAATTGGTGAACTTTACATGGTGGATCAATATCAGCAGTCCAACAGAGAAACCAGACTACAAGGCACTCAGAAAACTCTGACAAGCACCTATAGGTTACCAAAACCCTTTCATACCTGGTGCCTAAAGCTCCAATCCCCCATGTATGTTTGTGTATGGGCACCCCTCTCTCGTCTCTTTGGGCTGTGCAGGTTCTCCATTTGACGATGGGGGTGCTCCTGCTTTGTGCAACCTGCTGATCCACGCGTGGGTGAGAGGCCAGGCCAGGAATCTCTGTGTGCACTCTGAGATGTGGGTTCTGCTGCTGCTGCACCCCAACCCATCATCCGACCAGCCTGCCTTCTGCATGGGATGGGGAGGACACCCCATCAGAGCTAGATGGGGAAAAATACGAGGTGGTCCAGCACTTGGTGTTCATTACTGTGGAGCCATCCTTGCTGACTGCTTGTATTTCTTTGCTAGGTTACCCAGCCAGAGGTGCAGTAGCTGGTCACTGTATATGTACAATATGAGGAAAATATTCTCATTGCATGAGAGAATCCTAAATAAGAAATATTTTAAATTAAGATATTTAATGAAACTCACAGATATATCTACAGTACAACTGATGAGAAAATAGTAATGTAAAGAGACAAACCAAAAGGGCAATTATTCCAGTCATCCCTCTTCAGCCATGTCCAACCATAGCTAAACACGGCTAAGGAAGAAAATAAGAATAAGCCAAGTATGCTGTGGTAGTTCCCAAATAAACTTCCCAGCCTTGATTGATACTTAGTGGGTGTAATGATATTTTCTGTTTTGTTTTCTATTTATTTTCTTCTATTTGCCAGCATTCACTTTACTTTTGACCATAACTGAGCATTGAACTCAGTAATAGCATTTTTATAGCATTTTTATTTTATTTTATAGCATTTTAATTTTATTTTTATATTTTGTAATCTATTAAAACTTTAGGATCTCTTCCCAAGTGGCTCTCACAACCTATCCCAGACTGAGCTTATTTATTACTACAGAAACAGAGCAACTTCCTACGTCTTAGGAAATCTGTGGTGTCCTATAGCTCACAATTGCTAACAGAGAATAGCTTGCCAAAAACTTCTAATGTAGCATTAACATAAAACATAGCAGTGCCTTTTCTCCTGCTCAGCATCTCATTTATTAACATTACATTTTATCTAGTGGATATGCAATAAATTTCTGTTCTGCCCTCTCTCCACACACCTTGATTTTTTTAGTTCTTTTAAAATATCAGTTCCATGATCCAGTTCTGAGCACAGCTTCTCTTGATGACTCCCAAAAGTGACGAGGCATGTGACAGGAACATGGGAGCAAGGGATAGGGACTTATTACATCTGGTTTGCCACTGGAGAAAATATGATGTTGGATGACATCCCAGGAATGATGGAGGTTAAGCAATGTATCATTAAATTATTTTTATTCATGACTCTCCAGGCTCTAAAATAAAGCTCTTCTCACTGTGGGCAGGTGATGATTTAGCAAGCAGGAAAGGCCATTAAATATGTTGCTGTACTCATCTCCCCTTCTGGAAACTACCATGGCCACAGCTCTGCTAGTGACAGAGAAAGTTTGTGACCATTTGGTTCACCAGAAATAAACAATCTGGGTCAGTCTAATACTTGAATAACCAGCATGAACTGAACAGGCTGGTTGAGGTTGAAATGGGCCAGCAGTGTTCAGGTGAGCTGTCTCACCAGCTGAGCTGGGAGATTGGTGGTTTCTGGCAGAGAGGCAGCAGCAGCAGCCAGGGCAGAAAGTGGTCCTTCAGCCTCTGGGACACAGGAAGAAAATCACATTTTTTTTTTAATTATTATTTTTTTTTCATTCATACGTTCACCAGACCATTTGTGCTGTGAAACAAATCCTATCTGTTTTCTGCCTGCAACTAGAAAGGTGCAGAATATTCCTTATATATATATATTTTTTTTTTCTGATAGCTCAACTGTTCAAAGATGTTCAGAGATGACCTCTTTAGGTTTTCTTTCCTTTCCCCCCAGTACTTCATTTACTGCACTTACAGTATTTCCTAATTATTTACCCCGTATTTCTTTTGCTGCTTTTATGATCCAGTGAAGATTTCACCTACACAGCTGTCTCTGAGAATGGACTGGATCAGAATGGACCCATCCTACTTGAGCACTGTGTGGGCAAACCTCATGGAGAAATTAAGCTGTTGTCAAATATAACAAAATGTGTCAGCAGCTAGGAATTGAATTCTTTTACAAAGTGTGTTTTATGAGATTTTGCGGTGGGGTTCCTTCCTCCAAGCGTTTCCAATATAACTGTATTTCCATTGATTAGAAATTCCTACAGCCTTTGGATGATGCATTTTCCCTGTTTATGTCATGAATATAAAGAGTGAACTACCCTGAATGTGTTTGTTTTTCTTTTTTTAAAATGTCTTAACAGGCAAAATTTGCGCTCCTGACTCTAAGAGACAGGCACCAAAAACACAATGAAACTTGCTGAAAGCATTATTAGAATGAGTTCCTGAACATGAGAAAGTGGACATTTTAATACATTGAAATATTTTATCCTGAGAAGTCTTCAAAACTTAATAAATTGCTAGAGCTTGTGATATTTTAAGGGAGACATTTGAATTCTTTAAGAGATTTATTTCAATGTACCTGTTCTTAAAATGAAAGTCACTGCCCATAGTAATGTTGTTCTTTCTATAGGACATCAGAAATGCATTCTCTATTCTAGATAAGCTCGTGCCTGTCTTGACCTCTAATTATCACGGAGGTTAAGTGGCAGGTGCAAGCATTTGGCCTAGGTCATAAGAAATTATGTTTGTCATATATTTTTTTCCTCTTGGCCTCAATCTTAGGCTGATTCTAGATAGGCCAAGGGATGAGACGACCTTGCCATCAGGTTGGGAATATTACAGTAAGGTTACAGGGAGTGACGCTATGAAGTTTTTGTTGAACTGTTTTTCCATTTAATAGTACACGAGTTTTTTCTGCAGACAGTTTAGCTAAACATCAAAAGGCATTCTATCTCTTTTCCAAACAAGTGATACGAGACTCAGACAATCTGTGTCACAAAAGGGTTTATCACTCTGAACTGTTTACTGTCTTTCTCAGAAAAATATGTAGGTTTAGAGAGTTTGCAGCAGAATTTTGTAGGTGATTACTCTCATCCCTGTATTTTCCCATTGGTGTTATTTTAGTGTTTGTTAATGCAACATTGTTGTTTTTGTTGTCAGCATTTTTATCTTTGAATGATTTTATAATTTACATGCTTGTTGTTAGCAGTGATTTTAGCAAAATGCACCTCTGTGATAAAGTTACAGTGAGAGGAATTACCCTTTATGTTGCTACTATATGGGGATTAGCAAAAATAAAATCTTTCCCCACTGGACTCATTCCCAGTTCACTAAAACTGTAATTGAAACTGAACTTCTGAACATAAACTAATTTTAACGGGTAGTCCTTGCAAAGGTGATTATCACTAAACAACTCAGGACTGCATTCCTTTAGACACCATGACTGAAAAACTAGTGCTGAGGAGGGCAAGATCTAAAGACAGAATAGGAAATACGAAACAAAGATTGTGTTTCCTCCCAGCTTCTGTGTCATATATATTAAATCATTTACCGTCCCTAGCATTTTGTGCAGCAAGAACATGCTTTTAATTAAAAACAGTTCCTAAAGATAAAGCTGATTGATTCTTTTCCCTACTAGTTTCTTATGTGCTTTTTTAATGAGACACACTCAATGGATTTGTTTAATGGAGTTTAGATTTTTTTTAAAAAAAATTTATTTATCCTAAATAGCATAATAAATTCCAATTTTAAAGAAGATTTCATCTATTGGGCCCTTGTGAATTGAAAGGTTGGGTTGTTCTTTTGATAATGCTTTACACAGGTCCAAGCAAAACCCATCAGTTCACCGTGTCATGTTTTTAATTAGTATGACTGTGGCAGAACCAGGCAGTAGTGAAGTTAGGATATCCCACCCATCAGGGTTCCTGGTGAGCCCACATTGGGTCTGGATCAGGCATTTCTTCTGAATTAGAAAAAGGTAGAAGAGGGAAGAGGAAGGAACAGGAGGGGAGAGGAAAAAGCCATATTCTCTTTTCCTGGGCCATTTGTCTAAATGTTTTAAGACTTCTAGGACTTAGGCACATGAAAGCAATTCAAGACCCAGGACAGGGCTCTCTTGCTGGTGTCACATCAGGTCTCACATCCTGGACATCCTGTGTTACAAAAACAGGGGCTGCCCCACTGCCCTCTGACGTACTAAAACACAGTGATTAGAAAAGATATTTCCACAGGAAACACACAGTGCTTTTTTTTTTTTTTTTTTTTTTTTTTTTTTTTTTTTTTCTTCTTTCTAATTCTGTTCTGTTAAATCTTTATATTAAGTGGTAGATTTATTCTCTGCTCATCATTAAGGATGAAGTACAATATTTCCTGAAATGGTGCAAAACCATAATGAATCCAAACAGAAAGAACTTTGCAATGTGGCATGCAGGGATGGATGCGGTGTGCAGGTAACAGACAGAGAAGGGTGTTCTGGCATTTTCTGATAACAGCGGCTTGTGGCACAGAGAGAGGCCTGGGGAAGGAGTTTTTGCATCATGGTGCTGGCTGGAAGAGATTTCCAGTTGTAAGTCCAGAAGATTTCTATAGTTGCTTGAGTCTTCCAGAAGTTGGAAAAGCAAAATGCTGTACACTATGATAAAGTTGTCCACAGTTATGTGATTTTACCACAAGTTTCTTTTAATCCACAAATTTCTAAACACTTAAGCACACCAGAAATAAGTATGCAGACAAAAACTTTAAATGTGCACGGCAGAGGTCTTAGACCTGAGGAAGATCCCTGTTCTCAGTCTCTGATTAGGATCAGCTCCATGCCAGAGGAATGACCTGTTCTGTTCGTACTAGAACAAGTACAGCGAAGCTGTAAAAAGAGGGACCAGATTTCATATTAAAACATGGTGGAATGCATGATTTTTTTTTTCTTCCCTAGGCTTGTGTGCAGAATGTCCACAGAAGAGATCAAAAGGAAGAAACTGTCTGTTCCGGCAGCTACCATCTGTGTTGCTGGGGTTGGTGTCAGTGCTGGCCTTGCTGTTGCTCTAATGATTTTCTTTGGGTGTTGTCAATGTACAAAGCTGAATGCTCTGCAAAATCACACGGAGAAATGGAAGAGCTTTCACCACTGAGGTGTATTTTTCAGATTGCACACCCAGCTCAGTGGCTGTGCTCTGTTTTTGCAAGCAGTAAAATCACTGGCACCACTGGCCATGTGACGATCAGATCAGGGGTCAGGACATAATTTATAAATCATGTAAAAAATAAAATCAAATATAAATCAAATTTTTAAATCAGGCAAGGAGGTCTGCATAAAGTCTGAAGGTCTCCCCTACAACCATCCGTCCTCTCTGAGTATTTGTCCTCCTTTACTGTGACCAGAAACAGCACAGCTCGCAGATTTATCCTATAATTATCCATTAGCAAATGCCTGTGTAACAACTGTGCATTAACCAACAACCCAGTGAGCTCCACAGTGCCTGCTGAGAGCCTCTTGCTCTCTTGCGGAGGATCAGCATAAGCAGGGTGACACAGGCAGAGTTTCACAAGTGTGCATTGTGGCTCTTACTGACACACACTGTATTATTAAATGTGGACTTGTGAAAAGGTTGGGATACAGGGGCCAGTAATTCCACAAAGATGAGCTAAAAGACAGTAGCTAACAACTAGTGTTTGTGGGTGATTAGAAGAGACAAAAAGACAACTAGTCTAAGAGACTAGAAGAGACTAAAAGACAAATAGTGCTTGTGGGTGATTAGAAGAGAGGCAGCATGGTTGGGAACATTAGTAAATGGAGTAGACTAATGCACATCTTGTTTTCAGTTTGATCCTTGTCTAATACTTGGAAGGTATTGCCATCTTCATCTGGCCGTTTGCCTAATGTACAGAGAATTTGGGATTAGCTTGGTTAGCCATAAGCACAACAAAACATCAGCATCATCAGTGGCATTTATCCTTACTGACAGCCTCAGGCACAGAGAAAGCAAACAGGATGGGGAAGGGCCAGGTGCTGGCATGAAGTCATCACTTCTGCTTAATTACTAGCATGTTCCCTGCAACATTTTTGGCCCAAGACACCCAGCAGCCTCCCAGATGGTTCCTGGGGAACAGCATTTGCCAGCCACGGTTCCCAGCAGGCAGTGTGGATGAGTGCCAGTCTGTATCCTAGTACCACACATAATGAAGAACCTGTAGGTGCCTTACTGAACTCAATACAACAATTCTACATGTGTGTGTGTTTTATATAATTGTACATATACGTATTTGTGAAGTTCATAAGTATTGGCCATGTCATTACTAAAGTCCATGAAAAAACCCTAATTGATTTTCAAAAGGATACAGTACAAGCTATGAGTATGAATTACTTTTTCCCCCATAAGGTGAGGAACTTGTTTGTTAGAGCAGTTAATTCTGTCATTAGAGTACCTAAGAAAGAGGAATAAGACCAATAAAAAATAACTAGAAATAGCACAGTTAGAGAAAAGAATCTGAAGTCAAACAATAATGGCATTCCTGATAATAAAATATAAATATAGAAAAATAAAGTGATTTAATGCTTGAAAGTAAACAATTGTATTAGACAATGCCTGGAGATGACAGTGCCAGATCAGAGAAGACATATCTGAAACTTCTGCCTTGCTTCATGGTTGAGAATAAATATGAGATGAAAGCTCTGGAAGAAAACTTATTAAAGAAGAAATTAGAACATAAATCTATTTAGCATTGGTTTATAATGACAATGTAAACATATCAGTTTTGTACCTCTGATGTGCTAAACATACAGACAGTAGCATAACCGTGAATAATACAAATTCAACCCGCCTCTGTTGTCATGCTGATAGCTCTGTGGGTAGCAAGCATGGATAATAGCAGCCACCCAATAAACAAGACGTAAACCTAACTACAGAGATTTTATCTTGTCTGTGTTAAATCTCATTTACAGCTTGAAGTCCAGGGCTCCAGGATGATGCACATTGCTTTGATAGGCACTCCTGGAAATCCCATCCTGCATGGTGCATGGTGGGCTCTGGGCACCTCCACACTTTGGTCCTCTCCTTCGGAAGAACCTGGTGCCACCACCACCATGGGATTCCCTGCTGGCCAGGTGGGTGCTCAGTGGCAGGTGTGAAATATCGACTAAAGTCTTCAGGATGTTTAGAAAACAGAATACGTAATGAATTAATTTAAAGCAGAAAAACTCCAAAGCCCACAGTAAAGCAAAATACAAAACAAAACAAAACAAAACCTGAGAGATCAGAACAAATCTACAAGAGACTGAGAAAATACAAACCAGAGAGATACACCAGCCAGAAGGAATAAGGCAACACTAGATATAAAGAAACTGTTTTCAAATATGGATGGAGAGACAGATATAGAAAAAGGAGAATCAAACATTACGCTTCTTACCAGACTAGAGACTAGAGAAAAGGCAAATACAAGAAATAGTATCATGAGAATATTTTAGGAAAGAGAAGGTGTACTTTATTTAAGCTGTAGTAATTTGATTGTTCTCAGACCTCAAGAGCAGGACAAGGAGAGGGAATTTATGTTCACATAATATAAGTACTTACTCCTATAGAGATATATGATGTACAAACATTTTTTTTAAGAAACTAAAAAATCATAACAGTCATTTTCAGAGTCATTTCAAGTCGGTTGGGGGATTGGGAGAGTTTATGAGTAGGAGATACTAAATAAAGAGTTATGAAGCTAAGCAAGAAATAACAGACCTCTGACTTTTAAATCAATTTGTCAATGACATATTGAAGAAATCAGCTTAAATATACACATCCCTTTCTTTTAGGCAAGATGATTCTGGAAAACAAAAGGATCAGTGTGTGTTGTATTTTTAGATAATCAGAAGCATTCCCCATGAGGGCACTGGAAATGCAAAGAAATCCACTGGCTGTGCTGTCATTTCAGTGTGCAGCTGTGAAGGAAACAAGATAGTGAAGAGTTGAATTACGAAGCTGAGACAGTATTTGTCCTAACATGAGAGGTTCTTTAACTGAATGAAGTAATGGTGTTTTACATACTCTATTAATTGAGTAGCCAACATACTAAGTCAGTACTGACCACTGGGGCACACTGCTTTATATACCTCGGAACACCAGAGTTAATGGAAATAGAAAATGTGTTTCCCTGAGCAGACTCAGTATGCTCTGTGAAATTAAAAGTTAGTAGTTTCACAATGGATTATGCTAAAATTGTCTATTTTTTTTTTCCTTTTCCTAAGTATGCTCTGTGAAATTAAAAGTTAGTAGTTTCACAATGGATTATGTTAAAATTGTCTATTTTTTTTTTCCTTTGTCAAATGCTAAGCACAGCATAAAACTAGTAATAAAACTGTACAACTACATGAGACATCAGAAATGAGTCCTCTCATGCTCAGTTCAGTCTCAGGCCTCCTTGAAAGATAGGTCTTGCAGGAGCTTTGGTGTACTCGGTGCCAGACATTTTAGTCCAGCCTGCTGTTCAACCTCACCCTTCCTGACTCCCTGCAGTCTCTTAGGGCAAGCAGTCTGAGTTTTCCACCCGCCTGACATTTCCTCTAGAAACAGTGAGCAGTAAGATAGCAGCTACCGCAGTGTGAAGTGTTAGGAGGCCTCAGAGCAGACATCCAGTTTGGGAAGGAAGGCCGGCTCCCCCCATGCTCCAGCATGCATTCAGTTCATGCTTTGAACAGGAGTCTCAGTAACATCAGTGCTGGGAGCTTTTGATGGCTCCTTAGGTTCTGCAGAAGAACTGTGCAGGAGTAATTGCTGCCCTGAGGATAGCCGGGAGGCCCCATAAATCTCCCTGGTGGTATTTAGCATGAAACTTTGGGGCAGAGGGTGGAAGAAGCAGGAGCAGATCCAAGGAGAAATTCCATAAATGTGGGGTAATGCCAGCTTTGAAGGAAGAGCAGCTTCTGCTGCCAGTAGGCTGGGTTCTCCACCAAGACCCTCTGCTGCAGTGGACAGTAGGCTGGTGGTGGTGTCTGTGACCTTGGGACACCATCTCCTCCCCCAGCTCTTTTTTGAGAAGGTGCCCAGGCTTCTTGGAGGTTGGTCCTGGATCTCCAGCAGACGAACCTCATTCCACCAACTGCGGTTGCTGAGCCTGGAAGCTGCTAGCAGGCCTTTTGGCCTCTCCCTCCCTCCTGGAGCACTGTTTTCAAGGGATGAGAGGGCTCTAACATGGTGATGAGCATGGGAGAGTTTTCTGTTGGTTGAACAGTGAGAGGGCAGTATGTGGAAAAAAGAGGAGCCATGGCACTTGGCCACACAATAGACTTTCAAAGGCCTAAGTAAAGGACTGTACAGGAAAGGAAAGATCTGAGATGAAAGCAGGATCTTTTACACCGCGAGCAAGTCGTGTGGGATGCTCTGGGCAAGGTATTGTTTGAATCTATGGTATCAGATAAAAAGAGTGACATCTTTATGAATCTGGGAAATGTCAGCTCTAGCATTGGCTAATATAAAAGCTTGAAAGTGACATCCTGTTAATCTTCAGGAGTTCCTATGCTAGTGGTGAGAGATTAGACTAGCAAACTGACTTTTAAACTGAAAATAAATCAGGCACGAGAAGATTATTCTGCTATACCCTCCTTATGGCATTTCAACAAACTCTGCAAGAAATCCTTGTTCAGGCCAGAATAAGAGAAGCTATAATGCCAGACATTTGATGCACAATACAGAATTTCACAGATTTATTTTCTCTTTTAAAGCAGCCCTGTGCATACAAGTGCTTCCTTGCCATCATTTAAAAAAAAATAAAAATAAGAATCCCAGTACATTGTGTTTTTATTATTATTATTATTATTATTATTATTTAATATATATATTTTTTCTGCTGCAGACCAACTCCCTAGCTGCCGTCAGTGGGGTTGCAGCCTGCAGTGCCTCCTGGGCCAGCTTCTGGAACATCATGTGTGGCTTGTGAACCTCTCCAAGCAGGGGGCGTTCTGCCCCCAAATCTTTGCTGACAGCTGTGTAAACTGTTTTTTACTACAGTGTTCGCCAGAAAATTATTATAGTTTCTGCTGCTTATCTTTTCTGAGTAGAATTTATTTATCTCAGCTTCTTTCACACGTCAAAGCTTTAGCCTTGCTCTTTTATTACCTCTTGCTTTTTTTTTTTTTTTTTTTTTTTTTTCCATCTAAAATGTCTTCATCTTCACTCCTTAGCACAGTAAATCATACGATTTACCAATGACATACCTAATTGTCATCTCTATTGGCAGTTCTGGGGTTCTGGGCTCCTTCCCAGGCTCCTTTCACTCTCACCAGTTTTGAAGAAGCACTTAAAGAACCGCACAGCTTTGAACCTGCTGTTAGAAACACAAAGAACATAGGGTGCATTGTGCTGTTAGCTAACCTGCTGCCATGAGAAACTGCCCCAGAGCCTCTTCTTGTTTTTGTTAGTACAGAGTTTTCAAGGTAATTGTGACCTGAGATCTCCAAATGAGTGATTTTTGCAGGTTTATCCTGACATATGTATTTTGCTACTTATTTTAAAACAGAGCTGCTAGAAAATAGGCTTTAGTTTCTATGGTTTATTTTATTTTATTTTATTTTATTTTATTTATTTTATTTTCTCTTCTAATTTGAGGACAGTTATTTAAAAAGTACAGTCCTTTGCTGAAGGAGGAGTCTGTGTTGTATCTTTTCAAAAAATCAAAAAGGCCAAAATGTATCCAAAGTCAAATATGCTTCCAAAATCTCAGCACCTCAGATTAAATAAAACTTTGTCTAACAGTGTGTTAAACAAACCACAAAAGTTCTTTGGCAACTTAGAGACATGGAGATTTCTTCTGAAATCCTCTTAAATTTCCAAGAGAGTACTCTTTTAGAACCTGCATTTGCCGAAGAATAACATCAGAAATTTGCAGTCACCTCTATTTAAAATGTGAAGCAATATGCAATGAGTATACACAGCTTCTTTTGAAACATCTTTATTTATTTAAAATTAAAAATATTCTCAGATCTTTACATTTTTACTAGGAGTTAAATACAAAGAGATATTTTCTGGCAGCAGAACTTTTTGTACTTTTTGTCCAGTGTCATCTAGTTATCATATGTTCTTCTAAGAGACATATACACAGGGTAGTCATCTAGAAAATGTATTTCTCTGAGCTCGCAGAAGTTTTTGCATCTGTTAAATATTGCTAAAATGCCACCAAATCCAAGAAAATATAAAGACTGTAACTTTTCAGATTTTTTTCTTTGTGCATTTTAGAGGATGCTGTGGGCAGTGTATTAGACTTCTTATTTTTTAAGCTGAAAATAGAAAATGCAATCTTATGTGAGTCTTTCAGTCTTTTGCCTGGTGGAAATTAAAGTCCCAGTGCTACCTAGAAAGCAAACAAAAGGAATGTCCATGGATAGGCTGCCTTTCTTCACCAGTTTTACTTTTTTGAGCAGAACTTTGAAATTGTGTGTGCAGGTTATTTTGTGTTTAGAATTGTCTTTTTTTTAGGAGTCTCTGTTTACTTCCACATTTCTGAATAAAGTGTAAATTTTTTTACATGTCAAATTGTTACATACAACATTATTTTTTTTAGAAGTTACTGTACAGTGTTTCCAGGGTGGATAACATAGCTCTGATTTTCAGTATTATGTTAAATCACAGTTTCTGCTTCTTCTCAAGAACAACGTAGTGGAAGCAGGATGAGTACCTAAGGGACTATGCAGATGGCTTTAACACTTGGAAAACTTTCAGATAATCAAAGATCTAAAGGGTTATGCTGTGTTTCCAACCACTGTAGTTCCAACTGGGACTCCTCAGGAGTGATGTGACTAGCAGCAGGGCCTGCAGTGTTCATTAGAACACTATGGAGAAGAGAGGCTGTGTGTTTCCTGTCTCTCAGTCAGCCTAGTTTTGAGTATAGGTACTCAAAAGTTAAAGATAACACCTTTACAACTCATATAAATACTTGTTGTGACGTACTGAGTTCTTTTGCAGGAGTAACTAATGATATTTTGCTAAGACTACATGATGGTTTATTTAATATTAAAAAAACACACACACACAAACATTTAATTAATATTAAAATATTAAAACACCATAAAATGTATTTGATATTTTCAAATTTAATAGTTTTACAATATTTACCACTTTGATCAAATATTTCCAGTTACATTAGGTGTAAAGCAGTGAGGGCTGTTTCAGAGTGCAAGGGAGCTTCTAACATCCTTTATGAGAGGACTCTCTTCTCCTAATAGCAGCCACAAAACTCCTATTAAAGCTGGCTGTTAACACCAAGACAGTAAACTCATGGCCAATGCCAAACATCAAATAAAATCTAAGCTGAGGATTTGTTATTCTTTGCAAAGTCTAATGAAAAGTGATCACAAAAAATAAGTGGTTTTTTATTATTTTTAATTTTTATTTTTATTGTTAGGACAATCTCCTGGGCTTAATGATGTGATGATTTTATGATCATCTTGTCAACTTTCAGAATTATTCTAACTTCCTTCATGTAGTCATTTATTTTGGAGTTGTTTTTAAGCATAAATTTACATTCCAAACAATAATATGGTACATATATTCATGTATTCATGTTATACAAACTAGGGCTAAAAAAAGTTGTTTTGAACTGTTTTCTACTAACTACAGAAGTGTCACAGAAGCAATATCATCAACCAGTTTTAGACCTCTGTGACAAAATGAATGATATGCAAGCAAAGCATGCCATATGCTATTCTCTTGGTTTGTCTTCCCAGCATTTTGACCATATTGACATTTTGAAATATTTGATTGCTGAGACTCAATGACAATTGCTGACATATTTAATTCATGGCTGCCCAATGAATATTGACTTGTGTACTTTCATTTATTGTGTCTCCTCAGCGTGTTATAAGGAGGTAAATTGTAGGATGACATGCATGAAGCTAGTATTGGACGTATTACATTCTGAGCACCTGCCTGTTTATGAACAGTGTGATGCAGAAAATGCATTGGGAGGACCTCTGCTTATTGCTTATTGCTGCAATGTTGTTCTTATAGATTACATTTGATTCCTGCAGTAACACAGGCTGGCTCTGCCACTCAGCAACTAATCGCTTTATCAAGAGGTTACCAGGTAAATTTTTCTATGGTAAATAAGATGTTTAGAATGTAAATTTGTAATCTAAATGCAGACATGGGCCTCCGTACCACGATATACAGAATGGATTTTTCATTCTTCTGTTCAGTATTTCATTTATGCTTGCTTCAGTCACAGCTACTGTCAGCTGGGAGAATTAATTCCTTAATTATTTTTACTATCATTGATGTCAGAGTTGCAAGCAAAGGTATGAACCATTTGACATAGCTTGTTACATCAGCATAGCAAATGGATTTTATGCAGAAATTAAATCATGCCACACTGCTGTGTAGCCAAGTAGAAAAGGCAAATAGAGGCTTTTAGAACTGTGTGAAAGAAAAAGGGGACAGCGTAGATTTGGCAGAAGCAAGAAGACTCCAGAGCTGTCTTGCTCAGAGAATGATCTGGACAGGATATGTAATTCAGCCCAAGGATTTAGATTCAGCTCTCTGTGACCTGTCTTCTAGTTTGGTGTGGCAAATCATTAGCTTAGAGCTTTGAGAAGACTGGGTTTGAGTTGTGAGGCAGCACCTGAGCTATAGTGATGCAAGGTAAGAAAAGTAAAAACTCAGACAAAGTGTAATTATTGAGGTGGCAGTTGTTAGCAACTGAAGGATAGGCAATAGCAAGAATAAAACAGAGAATTGGAAGGCAATGGTAAGCAGGTTGATGCTTAACTGGGTAGCATGTTAGTCCCAGCTATCTATTCTTTGTTTAGCCGATAAATAATTGCTGAGTGCTCTTGAGCTGTGTATATGCTGCTCATAAAATGTCTCAATGAATGATAAAATACAGTCAAAACAGTAGAGTAAGAGTTACTGAGGGTCTTTATTTAATTTGCTGTATGTATATAAGAGAGTCTGGAGGCCATTCAGATGGCTGGACCAGTTAGCAAGCTGACTGGGTCCTGCCTTCTGCTTTGTGTCTTGCCCTAGGAAGTAAAATAGCATAGCTCCTTTATTTCTATCAGTGTGCTTATCACATATGTGACTGTATTGCTCTTTCAGGATGAGGTGTAGATAGCCTAGTAATAACTAATTTTGCACACATCTCTGTCTCACGTTACTAGAGCTGACACATCCACCATTTTTACAGTTCTGCCATAGGGCCTACTTTTATTCCAGCCCTCATCCCTTCTTTTTCAATTCTTCTGTGAATATATCTCAAGTAATTTAATAAATTATAGAATACAGGCAGTAAGTATAGATATTATATTTTACAGATTCACTTTGTTTTAGTCCATACTGGTAAACCACAGGCCAATCAAGTTATATTACCTTAAACATGAAGATGTTCTCTAACGACAGGAAAGGGAATTGTATTTAGTAATACAATAAGTTGTGTGTAGCTCTATGGGCTCATGAATACAATTGCTTCAGCAATATGAAGAAAATCTCTCTGCCCCACTACAGGCCTGCATCTTGGCTGTGCAAAAACTGTCCCAGCAGGTCCACCCCCTTAGGAACATATAGCTTCCTCCTCACATTTGCAAGAATTAAGTGATAGATACTCCAACCAGGACTAGAGGGGCCCTGCCCCTGGCCAGGCAGAGGAAAGGGACAACTGGATTTATGAGACTGTGTGGATCTGATGGCCTGGCACATCGGAACTGCAGAAATATAAAGCTCTAGTGGACACAGGTGCACAATGTACCCTAATGCCATCAGGCTATCAAGGGAGAGAGTCCATCTGTATCTTTGGAGTGACAGGGGGATCCCAACAGCTAACTGTATTGGAAGCTGAAGTCAGCCTAACTGGGAGTGAGTGGCAAAAGCACCCCAATGGTGACTGGCCCAGAGGCTCAGTGGATCCTTGGCATAGAATACCTCAGGAGAGGATATTTCAAGGATCCAAAAGAGTCCTGGTGGGCTTGTGGCATACCTGTCTTGAGTACAGAGATCAAGCAGCTGTCTATTGTGCCTGGCCTCTCAGAAGACCCTTCCATTATAGGATTGGTGAGGGTCGAAAAACAGCAGGTGCCAATCACTACCACAACGGTGCATGGGTGGCAATATCACACCGACTGAGACTCCCTGATTCCCATCCATGGGCTGGTTCATTGGACAAGGAGTGATCAGCAAGATTCACTCACCCTTTAACAGTCCCATAAGGCCCACATGAAAGTCGAATGGAGATTGGAGGCTAACAGTGAATGAACTCACACCGCCGCTGAGTGCTGAGGTGCTGGACGTGCTAGAACTACAATAGGGTGCAGAGCAAAAGGTCTCATTGCACCTCCAGGCAGGAGTATCAGGATAAACGTGTGCTCAGCACCAGACAGCAGAGCCTCAGAGATAAGACTTTCCTTCATAATCTTACTACTGAGGTGAAAGTGTGCTAAAGTAAAAGACGTAGGTATAGCTATGAGCTCAGACCCTACCTTGGCAATCAGATCCAACTTAAACTTATTTTTAATACTCTGTGGTTACTTAAAACAGTGTAATATTACACCCTGTATTTAGTTCTAGCAGCTAGAGTTGAGAAGTCCGCAACTTCCACAGTTCTTGTTTACCACCATTTTCTTTGTTTCTCTTCCTTTAGCATTGCCTTTTGACCTGACTTAGAAACTTTATATATGATATGTCATTTGGCTTACTAAAAGATCTATCACTGTTATTACTTCCCTTGTTGTTTTCTCTGAGAATGTCTTCCATTTGCTTTCTGGAGCAGGTGAAGACCTTTTTGTGTTTACCTAGTACTTTGCTCTAATGGATTCTCAGTCTTGTGGTTTTAGATACTATTCAGGTTTTTACACGGGAGGTAAAACAGACTCTGAAGAAGGAAAAGAGGGAGAGGTAGGGTAGAGCACACCACTAGATAATAGGATTGTACACGCGCTGGAGCAGTTGCTTAGAAAGGGTCAAATGAGATTTCATTTTGCTTTAAATAAAAGTGTTCTAATGAAATACAGACCAAGCTGTGCCAATATCTGCCCTAAGATATATGGACAGACTGTTAAAAAAAATCCAGTAGCAACATACAGGATGAAGGGAATGTTGCAACTGCTTGCAATACATTGGCTATTACCAGAGGGGCTGGGATCAAAACAGAAGAAAGGGCGAGGAATTGAATTTCATCTGCTTATGTTCTTTTTGACCTAGGTGGTAGTCTAAATAAGTGGGAAAAAAACAAAAAAAAACAAAAACAAACACCACCACCAAACAAACAAACAACACAGATAGGGTTAAATATGAAGGAGAATTTTTAAAGGACAATATTGACACAAGATCAAATGGTTATCTTGGTAATAAATAAATGCAAACTAGACAGCATATCTGAAGACTGAGGTCTGGACTAATGTCTTGAATAGAGTCCTGAGTGTGAAAAACATACAGGGTTTTAAAACTGAGTCTGAAACATTTTTGAAAAGATCTCTCCTTTGAGAGAAAATTAAGTTCTTGCATATTGCATGTATTATTACCTCCAGAGGGGCAAGCAAGCAAGTCTGGATCATTTCATTTACATTTGTAAATCCAAACATTACATTGATCCCATGTGCTAGTGCTTCTGCTGCTTATCTTTGGAGAAGGGTAGGAGGCTTTTTTTTCCTCTTCCTTCCTAATCCTGGGCTTGCAGGACAAAATACCTTTGTTTCTATTGGCATTAACATCGCCAAGGTGTGTTTATGGTGTACACTCTTTATGTGCTCAGAGCTAATCTGTTTCCTGGATCAGCAGAGAACTTTTCCCTGAGTTGGTTTTTCAGGGACAACAGATTTTTTCCCTCCTCTTAGCACTGGACAGGTTTATGTTACAGTATCATCTGGGACTTTAACAAATTCTTCTTGTTGCAAATATCTCTGTCATTAATAACTCCCTTAATCTGTCCTGTTCTCCACCTGTGACACTTAATTGCTATGGCTCTTGATCTCTTATTAAAATTCTTAAGGTTGGTAATGTGGAAGCACTGTGTGTCATTGCAAGTGGAATAGATATTCTCTGAGCTTCTCCAGTAGCCATCAAGCTATACCTGAGACATCTGGAGACTGGGTTTGCCCCCATTTATTCAGTAGCTTGCTCCTATCAGTTTTTTTTTCCTCACTGAAGTTTTGATTATTTTTCCTAGAATGTACAAATTTCAGCTCTGATGAACACAGCAAGAATGAAACAAGAAGACAAAAATATTTATCTCACCTAATTTCAAGATTATTTTGTTTGATCCACTTCTCCTGATAAAACAGCCTGAGGAGGCTTAGTCATTGGGAATCTTTGTGAAAAAGATGTTACACCAGATCAAGTTTAATTTGGACATGCAGACTGTGTTTTGGACATCTTGCTTATCGAAAGAAGGATGTCACCTCGTGAACCAGCTGGGGTTGGTTACTGACTTATCTCCTGCTTGAATTAGCTTCCAGAATCTGCAAGGATGTGAACTACTATTCTGAGTCCTTCAAAAGGCCTGGACAATCAAAAGGGAGATTTCTGAAAAGAGAATTAGGAGCAGTGTACTTAATTTAGTTGGTAACTGGGTAACTAGAAACAGATATATTTTAAAAGAATGTTGAATAAAATGTCATATTTGGGAAAGCGAGAGAAGGAGTGATGAACTTACAGTGTTACCGTTGTACGTATTTGACCAGAGTAGTTTTTAAAATCTTAATAAAATAAAATCTGGCTAAAAGAGTGTTTGAATAGCAAATGTTACAGTACTAATTTTGTGGGCTGTCGAAGAAATATCTAATCTGGACTAGCTACAAAATCTTTCTCTCTTCTGAATAAACCTCTGGATGAGATACAAGCATTCCATCAGAGAGATTTCTCCTGTTGCCTGGGTAAAATAAGCCACTACCAGTACTTCAGGTTTTTCGTTCTCCCAGGTGAGGGTGACCATAGGTCCCCCAGGGACTGGAGACACAGGGCTTCGAAGCAGTTCTGAGGAATCAGGGAAGGAGCAACAGGCAGCCTCTCATCTCTTGTAGTTATCTTTATAGGCCAAGGTAAAATATTAAAAGAAAACCATCGACCAAGCACAACCCAGCTTACATGTAGTCTCTAAGCAGAACATATAAACAAACAGATAAGACTTTTTGCAAAATGTTAAAATCAAAATTTTAAATGAAAAGTATTGCTTGTTGCTTTTTTCTGTTTGGGTTTATTTGTTCAAAACTCTGATGTCTGTTCATATGACAAATGAAGTGTCTCTTATCTGTACTCCTGATTAAGTTGTCTGTGCTTCCTTTTACTGAGCAATTAATATTTATGTCATTTACTGTGAAGAAAAAAGACAATAAGAAATGCTTACCATGGAATTCATTATCATTATATTACAGGGAAGAGAGAATTTACAAATCAAACAGTGTTCTTCAAGCAAGAAAGTAAGAAAGCAAAAGTAAGTGGAGTTATGTATGAAACCCTCACATTACACCAATATTGTTTTGAAGTTATGATTACAGAACTTAAAAGATATTTTGAATAGAAGTTAGTATTATTGCTGATCATAGCTGCTAATGAAAAATAGTAGTGTGAGAAGTGAGGGTGTAAATTTGTAGAAGATTAAAAAAGAAAAACTTCCAGAATTGCATTTCATCTAAAACCGTGAACAATGCAATCCAGATTTAGTATGTGAAAACTGAGGGAACTGTGTTTTTATACTTCCAGCAACAAATTATGTGTTGGGGAAGAAATGTTCATGTACAATGTAACTACAAGTCTCAGCAGTGAGGGCTTTTGAATGTCTCAGATTGTTCTTGTGATACCTGGATATATTTTTTTTTCTAAATCGTAATGACCTTTTTCACCAGATGGCATACAATGGCAGAGATGAAAAAGACATTTTACACTCCAAGCCTAGTTGGGAATAGTGGGAGTTTATGTATCATCATATGTATACTTTTTAGAAATGCCTGAGGCACTTCTTTAAACTTTATACAGTAACAATATCATGCCAATAGAACAGAAGTGTTCAACCTACCAGATGTTCAATGGGTTTACTCTAATTATTTTTTTTTCAGAAACAGGTTCTAACCTCCCTTGGAGTCTCCTTCTAAGCTGGGAGTAAAGGTCTTCCTTTCAGCAGCTTTAAACATAAGGCAGGTTACCATTTCTGCGTGTGGTGCCAGGCTTTTAACTCGAGGTAATTATTGACTTTCCCAAATGACTGGCAATAATTTTGTGTAAGATGAGGAAAACTAATCAGAGGAGTGCTAGATGAAATGGTAACCATTTATTAAAATAAATCTAGTTTTCTGGAATTTCAACAGATTATTTCAACAGATGATGCAATTACCACTATTATATGAAGGGAAATATATCTGTAATGCAACTCTCCAGCTGATAGATGATAATAATTATGGGATCAAAGGATGTTACACATACATACTTACTTATGTACTCTAAAAATCCCCCGTATAAGACATATGAGATGTTGTCCTGATATACATGTTTTTCAAAAGCCTATTTTATATATTATGCACATAGGACCTTAGTTTTTCGTTTGTTTGTTTTTATCATTTACAAGCAATTTATACAAAGAAGCACTAAACAGAAATGACATTAAGATTTGCTAATGTAAAGTCTCAAATTGCCAATCTTAGGCTCACTATTGCAACGTTAGCTGCTCTCTTTTATAGACAAATGTGGTGTAATTTTCCTCCCATTGGACACACATGTTAGTGCAGATGTGTTATTTAAGGCACATGCTCAATATTTATCTTGTTATTCATGGCTTTTTTACTCTGCAGAATCCACCTCTATAAATGCTTCTCTCCTTTCAGACCTAACCTGAGCTTTGAGACCCTGATCCAAAGGAGTTAATTGAGTTCCTGAATGAGAAAATATGCTGAATTATTTTTAAAGTGAGAGACTATTTTGGATAAGAATTTATGGTGAACTAACATTCAAACATGAATTGCCAATAGTATGTCAAGGTATCAGCAGTTTAAAAACTCAAAAATGTATCATAGTATATATTTATATCAAAGTTTACTTTCATACTTTCACCAAACAAGTAAAATCAATAAAATCAATAAAAATACATAGTCTGGATCCTATATCCCTATTAAATTTGTTTCTTTGTTCAAAACAAAGAAAAGCTAGAACTACAAAAATACTTCTGTTTTTAACATAGACTTTGCTATTCTAAAACTTTATTATTAGGTACAATGCCTTATGGATCTCTTTTATCTCTTTTTAGAAAAGGAACAAACCCAAAAGCTCAGTCTGTATCTAGACATATATAAAATAAATTCAAAAAAAAAAATAGTGATGGAGAAAGACTCTCTATAATGATAACTGTTATGCAATATTATTTGCAGGCGCTGCTGTAACCCAGATGATTAATAAGATTATTTCCACACCTGGGTGGTGTTGATAGAAGAGTTAATTATTTGCTATAACTTTGATTAAACTGTTTACAAACTATGACTTTAATATCAGCTCTACAAAGTACAGTGTCTAGGTAAATGGCTCTCCTGTTAGTTTCAAAGATGGTCTTGACCCATCGTTGTGAAATAAATTAATGCTTTGTTCTCTCACTTTTACTTTAATGATCCAGGTAACTTCTGACCAGGATGCAAAAGGAGTGTGAATCTTGAAGTCTGACTTTAAACAGCTTCTCATACTGGCCACATTTCTGATAGTCAGCAGATGCTTTTTCACTGAGGCATTATCACACTGAGACACATAAATAGGGCAAGAAAGCTAAGAAAATAAAAATATACTCAAATTTATTTTTTCCTTATCAGCTACTCCCAGCTGCAGATGCAGCAGAATGGTTTTATCAGGTGAAAGATTCCAAAAAAGATACTGTTCTGATGACCCTACAGGCTATAGCAGATGAACTTTTTTTTTTTTTTTTTTTTTCAACACGTCTTTGGGATACAATGCTACTAAGTAAAACTTCTGAAAATCCTGTTAACTAAGCAGTCCGTTGATCTATCAATCTATCTGTCTACATTTCATGATGTTGTAGTGAATTGTAATGATAGCTGGATTTAAATGGAGACACTTCTTAGCAAATACCCTGTACTTTTAAGAGTACTTTCTGCACTGTATTTTAGAAATATAAAGAAAATGAGTAAGAACATAAGCAAATGTATTCTTAATGTATTTATCTTGACTCGGGATATTAAAAAGGACATAAGTTTTTAATGCATTCTTTGATTTGTTAGTTCTTTTGTTCAACTGTGTGTTCTCAAATAGAAATGGTAGAAATGTTGGTTGCTTCCTACCTGAGGATGACAGGAGCAGGAAAGCATACAAGGAACAATGGTATTTTGTTTGCAATTTCAATTGTTGGGTTCTGAGTTATGTGGATAACCAGTACCCTTGACGGCTGGAAATAAGAATGATCTCAGCTGTGGGACTGAGTCACAGGACAGACAGGCAGTCACAGGGCTGCAACTGAAAGAGGACATCAATTCAAGATGAAATCTGTAATACCATGACCAAATCACCAGGGAGTGCACTACTTAGGATTTATCCTTTACCTGATAATTACAGGTAATAATAGAGCATTTAAGAACATACAGGTATATTTATAATCTACCAGAATTATTTTACTCCTTAGGGATCAACAAACTTTTCCCTGTCTGTTGAAGAACAGATAACTAGGACCATTGTTGACATGAGACTGTCCTGAGCCCGTATCCTGTATCTGAGCTGCTACTGCATTAAGAACTGGCTAGATTATCCCATCTCTAGGTATTCTCAACAGCAAAGTAACTGGAGTTCATTAAAGTTCTTTTAAATACATTTAATATATGAATATTTGCACTGTAATGTGCCCAGTCTTTAGAGTTTGAAGCATTATCAGCCTTACAGTAAACAGGTAGGTTATGATCCCTTTTGCTTCCTTCACACGCATGAGTACACAGGACAAAAAACTGTCTGGCATCAGTCTGACTCTCTCCTGATGTCAGAATCCAAGAGTTCATGTTTGTAGTAGATTCTGGAAGAGAAACAAAGAATATCAAGAAGCAAGTATCCATAAAGACAGATCTGTTTCAGAGAACTCCAGCTGGGAGAAGTAACTTTTTTTTTTTTTTTTTTTTTTTTTTACCTTCAAGTTGTTGTTTATAAGCATGTTAACGTCATGGGTTAAACTAAGGAGCTGCTCACAGTTACTGAGTGACGGGTTTCATAATCCATTATGTAAGTAAGAAATTTAGAAGCCTTTACAACTAGTGGTGTTCCCCCCGGAGTCCTCAGTAGTGACACAGTGGTTGGAAGCAGTATGAAGTTACAGATGGGACGTAGGCAACAGAAGAATTGCATTATACATCTTTTTCTTACTGAAGACACAAATAGAGCTTGAACTGGCATGAACTGTGATGACAAAGGACAGTTCCATCCACTCTAGCAGTGTCATAACAAGCCTTGGCACAATCTGTCCTGTACACTTCCTTGATGTGGAGATGGCTGTAGCCCTGGCTTTCTTGGCTGCTAATGTAATCAGTTTACCAGACCATTTGAAACAAATAGCTGTGGAGGAGATGGCCCTCTTGATATACACTTCAGCATACACCTCAGCCTCAGATTAATGAGGTTTAGGAAACAGCACAGGTACTTTAATCTTTGGATTAAACTTCAGTATTGTTTCTGGGAAACAAACAAACAAACAAAACAAAAACAAAGCAAAACAAAACAAAACAAACAAATGAACAAAAACAAACAAACAAACAAACAAACAAACAAAAACAGTGTTAGAGGTAGCCAACCAAAAGTGAATATTAACATTTGAAGAAGCAGACACATTGGCCTTGATTTCTTCCTACTTCATCATACTGTTATCACTGGAAAAAAAAAACCATGCTGAATACATGTAAGAATGAATAAATATCCAGGGCCCCAAAAAGTAGATCCAGGAAGGTTGTGAATACTAAAATCAAGCCTTACTAACTGATGGGCTTCTAAAGACAGGAAAAAATTGGTCTATGCCTTTAAAAAGTTGTGTACAATTGGATGTGGAAATACTAAAATATTTAAATATATATATATTTGTGGAAATATTGAAAAATTGAAATGTCATGCTGTCGCCCAAGTTAGCTACCAGATTATTTAGTTCTTGATTGAACTAAAGAAATGATAGACTCCTTCAATTCTAACAGAGAGTTCAGGATGGTTTTAAAAAAGTTGAGCAGATGGAAAGGTCCAACAGCACATTATAACCTGGTGCACTTTGTCAAATGAGCTTTGTCAATTAATTCTTATAGCCAGTGAGTACCTTTTTCATAAGGAAAGAACAAGCAGGTTCTCCGAATGCAGATCAGCAAACATTTGAGCCATAAATTTAGGCAGCTGTGGGTTCTGTGTTAGTAAATTTGGAAAAGGCCAACTTCTATGATTTCTTGCTGAAAAGAAAGTGGAACTCCATATGAAAACCACTTACTTAATGCTTCTTCCTGTTTAATCCAGAATAAAATCTCCAAGATTATGCATGCTAAATTATCAAGCATGATTTTAATCACAATGTGCAAGAACTTATTGGATTGACCAAGATCTCATAACTTTCTCAAAGGCAAGGCTAGCAGTCAGTGATGAGAATACCCCTGGCCATTGCTTGTTACCTCCTATCTATCTTCCCATGACCAGTGACCAAAAAAAAAGAAAAAAAAAAAAAAAAGAAACAGAATGACATCAAAGTTCTTTGTCTTTGACTGGAAGCACCTTTGACTGGAAGCTCACACTTGCTGGTTGATGACTTGAATAGACTGCTCTGTGGCTCAGACTCCTTACCCAGAAATATCTATTTTACATGAAATCACTTCAGGAACTCCTGGAAAACAAACAAACAAACAAACAACAACTCTAGTTATCCAATAGGAAGAGAAAATTGGTCCAATCCTCAAATAGGTGCAAGCAGGACTTATTATAAAATACTCCTAGAAAAAAATTATGAGGACTATTTTTCTGATTCAAGTTATTTGATCATCAGTGGCTGAGCACAGGCACATTCACATGGTGGGCATAGGAAGGAATGATATATGTGAAAATACAAAATGGATTTTAAAAATGAAAGTAGCTACATTTTATATGTATCTCTCTATATATGTACATACTCTGTCCTTATAGAATCCCTCTTATACACAAGGGGGACAACACTGTGAAGAAGCCCAGGAGACAGATAAATAGTAAGCACCTTTTCAGGTGTATTCACACTGCTAGAGGAGTGCAAAATGAGCTCTAATGTGAATGAGAATAAAGGACCCTGCTCTGCTGAATCTTCTTTGCTATTAGAAAGATCTTTGGCACAATGAATGAAATAAAATGAATTCAGTTTACTTTAACACATTGCAGCATATCTATTAAATTCAAGCTCTATTCTGAAACATGGCCATGCAAACAAACAAACAAACAAACAAACAAACAAACAAAACAAACTTCTTTCATGGCTGGCTCTTGTTATTTTAGAAACATTGATTTTTAAGCTTTTATTAGCAGCTATTTATTGTAGATATTAATGTAACCTGACTTACAAGTAAATCTAAGGAAGAATAAAGTCACTGTATTGCAAATCACCAACTTAATTTGTTATTAGTCATCAAGTTCTTGAAAATCCTAGCTTTGATCAGGCACGGTGTGGCTTATCACTGAAAATCTAGAAATTGACAAAAAAAAAAAAAAGAACTAAATTCAAGAAGAACTTTGGTACTTTTTCTTAAAGGAAACGGGTTGAAAGACATGCAGGACAGAAAAATGGTTTAAAAGCAGAAAAGCAGTCTGGTTAAGAAAGTATGATGGTTTAGGTTTGCTTTTGTATTATTAAAATATAAACCTTTTCCCTGTTTTTCAGATGCTTTTCAAGTGATAGCTTTGCTCCTGAGAAACCACTTGAAAGCATGATTTAATATATATATATATATATATATTTTTCCCCAAGGATTACTCCATTTTACGTATTCCTGAAGAGCTCCCATTATTTTTTTCATGTGCCAGGAACTGAACATCTAGAAGCGCAAAGAGGAAAACACATGTGCATCTGTGGTTATTACTAATTTTAATGCACTACTAAGATGCCTTAATCCATCACGTTTCAAATCCCTTGCAAAGGACCTCCCAAATTCTCTGCCTTCTGAAACATGTTTACTTTACAGAAAAAATCATAACAAAATAATAATAAAAGTTTTGAAGTGTGGAGGGATAATCTCTCTCACCAGATTATTTTTAGGCTGAGATAGACAAACATCTATGAAGACATAGAAGCGCTGCCTTGGGCAAGAGGATGAACCTGATCACCTCTTAAGATCCCTTCCAGTCCTCTCCTCATGATTCTTTGGCAACCGTGTCTCTGCTCTGGCCATAGAGGGTTGTCTATTCATTTCCTGGAATAAAAAGATCTGACAGCATTTATTTTTTTCCTGTGGAGTGATAGCAGAGATCATTGCCATTGCCCTTGAAGTCCCTCAAGTTTGCTTGAATTCAGTGCTTTGTTGTTACCAGAACTGGAGACAGAAAAGTCTGGTCTACTCCTGATAGAAAATCCTGGCCTCAAATATATGAAAATCTAAAATAGTTTAAATGTTTTGCAATTAACTGTTTGAAAGGGTGGTTTATTGAACAACTGTTAAGATATATTAGTGGTCCAATCCTGGTCAAAGCATGTTATGCAGGCATTAATCTCTTGTACTTTATATCATAGGAAAAACTGCCTGAGTAAGAAAATGGACTACAGCTTCTGACTTTCCACCATCCTGTATGTGAGGTTTGTCAAATTTACAGTTTCTCTTTTTCTTCATGAATGAAACACTGCTGTAACCTGAAATAAAGTTACAGTATTTTCTCCTTTCTCGTTGAAAATATTGCTCTATGAAAATAAATATGTTCTTTGATGTTCAGATTTTCAACAAACTCAGACAGGCTGTAGCCTTTTATTTGTGCTGTGGTTTAGATGAGAATTCAGATAGCAAACAAAGAGAAAAACATTTTTCATTTCAAAAAAAAATATACACGTTAATCAGTTTCATAAATGTTCAAATGAAATAACTTGATAGTACATGAGAAGATGAAAAAGAAGAGGGAAAAACAAAACAATACAAACAACCAAAAAAGCAACAAAACATCACACCCATATAATATCTTGTTAAGCACTTTCCTCTTAAATTGCTGAAACATCCTAAATTGATCAATTCAGTAAAACCCATGTTCCTGTGAGATCTTACAACTCTTCGGCCCTGTTCAGTGTGTACATCCTGCGTGGGCAAACTGCAAGGGTGTATAAAGGAGGCATGTCACCCACACTTGCTATTACAGCTCATCTACTTCATTTTCAGTTGTGCACATTCTACCCACTTAAGCAATTGCTACATATACTCCCACTCAACAGCTTGCAATAGAAAGAATGCTATTACAGTATTTAACTGAAGTAATAACTACTGCAAGGCTGCCTAACCTCCTGACAATCAGGACCTGAATTACATTACAATGTTTGTATTGGGATTCAATGGCGAATAAGGTTTATAATGCTTGTGGTGGTGGAAAATCATTCAAGAGCAATGGAGCCCTTCAGGGGAGCCCTTCAGTTAGACTGCTCTGAAGTGGAGACCTCAGTCCTGACTATAGTCAAGCCACGGTATGAGCGGTACCATGTTATGCATGGGCAAAATGTCTGATTTGACAAACCCATTTTTTCCTGTGTCTCTGTATGCATGAGTTTCAAAAATTACCATGTATTTAGGTACACATAATAGCTAATACCCATCTAATATGCATAAATGTCCATCAGCCACATCACCACAGGGCAAGTGCATAGATATAGTTCAGTCCTGTTAAAAGATGCATACTTATGGTTATCACTAGTTTTTTGACTGCTCACAACAGCACTGGGCTTGGTTCTCTCTGCCTTGAATGGTGATGAGTTGTCAGAGAAACTACGTATGTATGTTTTGCTCATGCACAAGTGTTGCAATCCAGAAAACAGTATGTAGCTTCCGCAAACATTCCTTAATCTCTGTGTATATTTGGGATGATTTTTTTTCTTGTCTCTTCTCTGAACCTTTTTGACAGCAGGTTGGGATGTAATAATCACAATCTGGAGGCAAAGAGTGAAGTATGTCTATTCTACAGGCTATGCTCCGCTCTTAGTTGACCTTAGCAAATGCTTGTTGAGCTTTTAGCCATTGACACGAAGGCTAAATTTTTGTTCCATTGTGAAGCTGGAGTGAATGCAAGGAAATTACCAGATATATTTCTGACCTGTGTCTAGGCTGACCTACTACTAAATTTAAGTTGATGTGCTTATGTTAAAAAAGAGGGACAGTTTTTTATATCTAAATACTTACAAAGATGCTGTCCTCTCTATACACTGCATTTTGTCAAAATATATAGCGTTGATCAGACTACATCTAAAGAGAACAACTCCTCCTAGTTCTGCTACCTCTAGGCACAAGAACAGCTCAAGTCTATCAGTGTAGGCAACTAAATTTTGGGGAAGCAACTGAATTCCAGGAGACTGGAGGCAAGGAGGAGTATAAGGAACTGGTGGAGGTTGTGGGAAGGAATGTTGGTGGATTGGGAAACATCAGTGGGGCTTAAAAGATATGAAGATGGGTGAGGAGGCTGGAGAGCAGTCTTTTTTATTTTTTATTTTTTTAAAAAAGGATCCATAGTGCATAAAAGGTCGAAGAATGGACAGTGGAATTTCCAGGTAATAAAGGTGGGGAGATCCAACAGCTTTGGAGGTCCATGAAGGGGTCCTGGGAAGGATGCATTAAATCAGAGAGGGAAGCTGTCATTGGTGACATTGTGATAAACAGCAAAGAAACCAGGAAACTAGGTGATGGTGACAAGGCAGGGGTTGTTCAGGTGAGATGGGTTAATGTTGAGAACAGAAAGTCAGAGATGTGGAAAGGAGAGAAAGAATCTCAATCTAAGAACGAGCATTGGGAAATGGCGACTGGGAATAATGCAGACAGAGATTAGATGTAAAGGATAGGGAGGGAAGGAAACTGATCTGAGCATCAGTAGATAGGAGATGCATTGGAAAAGAACACAGAGGAGATTTGCAAAATATTAATATATGAAGAAAAGAAATAGGATGATACCTGCCAAGGAACAATGTTTCTTTAGAAATTGGAAGACTCAAAAATTCCTTGTCACTTGTTTCATCTCTGCCAACAGAAAATTATTTGCTGGAAACCTTTAGCAAATTATGCATGACAAGGCAGGATGAAAACCTATTATATAGTGATGGGTTATACTTCCTTGCAGTGCCAAACTCCAGCTGCGCTGTTTAAAATGTTTCAAGCCTTCATGGGCTGAGGACAATCGTTTCTGCTCGTGTTTAATCTGGGAACAGCTGGCCTAGATTAACAACTCTGAAAAAGAATAATGAGACTGAGGATATGAAAAAGAAATGCAGAAAGTGAATAGCAAAGAACCATGGATGTCATGATCTTGTATATGTAAGAGAGCTGGCACTCAGGAAAGCGTGACAGCTCTGAGGACAACTCACCTGCAGTGTCCTGGTGAGACTGGGACCTCAAGAGACTGGGACTTCCAGCTTTCCAAAACCTATTTATTAGATTTGGCTTACAAATAGGAATAGAAACTCTGTTACTTCTGAAAAGAGCTCCAGGCCCTCTTCTTCTTGCCAGAAATCTTATCTGAATATAAAACTTGCTGAACTTACAGACTGACCATTAAGACTCACTTATTCTGTGCTTCAACTGACCCTTAACTCAGTTTTCTCCCAGTTTACCCCCAAAATCATATAAAGGCAACAGCCATGACCTGTTTGAAATTTCATTTTACTAGGTGCAGGTAAGACAAGACACATGCCTCTGTCTTATTCCTAAGACAAGCTTTTGCATCCTTGTCATCTTTTGGACTTTTTAATGTATTTTTTCAGTCTAAGTTAATCTTTATGAACAGGAAGGAAATGCATTTAAATACAGTATTTTAAAGAATGTTTCAGTAATGCCTTCCATGGTTACAGCCTCTACACTGGAGGTAACTCTTCACTAATCTTACAGGAAATTCATGTCAGATACATCCTAAAGTTATTAATAAAATCCCTTCCATGGTTTCAACAAGTTGGCAGCTCTGCCACTGATGTGATTTTGTTTGTATAGTCCAGTCTTCTCTTCATCTGCTTCCACTGATATGCCTCCTACCAATGGTATGCACCATTGCACTCTAAACTGTGGTGTTTTAGCAGTTATTCCTGAAATAACTTTTTTCCCCCATTGTTTAATTATCAAGATTGTTCATCTTCCCATAGAATATTACAGTTCTTCTTTGTACTGATGCTTACAAAGCTGCTCACAAGTAAATTTCATTAGTCCACTCTCTTTATGCTGCTGAAATGGCTTAATCATTTCATTTATGATTTATTCATGATGCACACCATTTATAACATCTTCTTTCAGTACAGTGTGTTGTCACCCTCTTAGCCAGGTTCTACGAAAATCAAAATAATTCAGCTTGCTATAAGATATCATATCAAAAACTTTCATGAAGCTCAGATAGATGAAACTACGTTTCCTTTTTTTTTTGGTTTGATTTTTTATTTTTATTTTTAGTCTAGTTTCTTTGGCAAACACAGATTGGGTTAGCTTGTTAGGATTTACAATTAGAAAATGAAACATGAGTTTATCATCCCTCCACATCCGGACTTACTGATTTCTTAAAATACATTGGTCTGAAACTTATTGTGCAGTACATAATACAGGTAAATCCTAATTGTTCTCTTCTTACTTTCTCAAATATTGGTGCTAAAATTGCTATTCTTCAGTTATCCTGTATTCTTAACTTCATGAAACTGCTCAAAAATCTCTATTACTTGGCCTGCAATTGTATCTGCTAGATGTTTTTCTGGTATAGATGAAGAAAACTAATTCATCCTTACAGTTGCTGAACATTATTTTTTCCTTCCACCTTTGTACTTTCCAGTTTTTCATCCTTTCTATCAATCTACCTATGTCTTATTGCCCTTGTTCAAAATTACTTTTTTAAACCTATTAATTTTTAATTTCTCTCTCATTTTCATTGGTTGCTACTTTTGTTTTGAAGGTACAAAATCTCAACTAGTTTTTTCCTTATTTAACATATGCTCCTGATTTGCAAGAAACTGCTTCTTATACTGATAATTTCCTTTTTCTCCATTTCTCATAGAATCTCCATATTCATGATAATATGCATTGTACACTAGCTATTTTTTCAATTATTTTGGAAATTTCTTTCTAAAATTTTTGGCCATTATTTCATTTAAAAATTCCAGACTGTTGAAATTTTGCATTTCTTTAACACCTTCTCTTATTCCATGAGATTTGAATTCTTAAATTCTATTTTCATGTTGTAACATAAATTCCTCAGAGTAGTTTATCTGCCATTAGAAATCTCCTTTTACATCCAAATATGCTGCTGCAGGCCTCAATCCCTAAAACTGAAAAAACTTCCAACCATTCTTCAAGATCGTTCTTTGAAAGAGAAAGAGAGGGAGGGATAGCAAAGACAGCAATGAAATTCTTTTTTATAGAATCATAAAATTATAGAATGACTTGGGTTGGAAGGGACCTTAAAGATCCCCTAGTTCCAACCCCCTGCCATGGGCAGGGACACCTCCCACTCTCAGGTTGCCCAAAGCCCCATCCAGCCTGGCCTTGAATACCTCCAGGGATGGGGCATCTAGAGCTTCTCTGGGCAACTTGTTCCAGTGCTATTCAATACTCTTTATTCCAAATGCATCTTTCAATATCCATATTATCATGGTTGTTATTTCATTATACTTCTGTTTTTCAATAGTAGTTTCAGTTCTTTCATTTCTATGCAGATTCCGTGCAGGACAGTGCAATCATGCAAATACAGGAAAACAAATCACATGTAAACAGAACAAATCACTTTATTTCAGCTAGATTTTGCATTTGCCGGTAAGCATAACACACAACCCTTTTTCTATCTGCACTGACCACATAAATATACTTTTATATTTTTTAAAACATTATTTCTGTGTTTTGTTAACCTGTTTTGACCCATAAAAGCCAGAAGCCAGCAGAAAAGCATCACTGGTGAATGCTTTTCTGCCTTCACCAAGTTTGTGACTACTTTCCTTGAACCAAAGCTATAGCCTAATGTATGGGCAGGAAGAAATGTACTGCGGCCATAATTTTTTATCTCATGGGACTCATGCAAAGGCAGCAGTTTCTGTCTCGGCACTGTGATGAATGTGGGTATATGAGGAGATGGTCAGGTGGGAGCACTGCTTGCTGTCCTCTGCATCTTCTGAAGTGCAGGTGGCAAGCTGATCTGCTCACGTCAGCTGAATCCAAAGACTTCAAAAGTTTGGAGGGAGTCTCTGTTGAAGAATCCTCCTTGGGAATAAATCCTGCTGGACCAGCTTTCCAAATCCTCTTCAGTGTTACTGAATATTCTTGCTTAGCTCCCTGAGCATTTTCAAGTCTGGGTGAATCTTTCTGAAAGGGTGACAGCAGTGTCACACTGTGAACGGCAGCTGACAGACTATTTTGCCTGCCTTCAAGACCCATGCCAGTCTTGAATCAGCATGCTTTACCCTGGGAAAGATGAACTCTGAAATCTTCCTTAGAAGCCTCTTCAATCTTAAGAAGTTTTCTCTGATCATATATATACGATATGTATATATACATGATCTATATATATATTACTGTTCACTAAGGAAACTAGATTGTAGGTTTCTCTCATCTTCATTTACAAATCATTGTTATCTCTTAATTTCTTGCCCAGTTTTAACCAAACTAATGGACCTGTCCTAAAGAGGTCACACTAATCCTTTTCTGAACCTAAAAATTGGTATCTATTAATCTTATTTATGTACAATCTCAGTCATATTAGCCATACAGCGAGTAATAGTAAAACAGAAGGGTATTCTGCTTAATTTAGCAATAATAGCAAGGTTTAGGTGCCTTCTGTTTAGTTATACCCTATGTCTGTCTGGCATCCTGTTCTAAGTCCTTGAAAGACCCTTTCCTTCGCCCAGAGAAGCTGTGGATGCCCCGTCCCTGGAGGTGTTCAAGGCCAGGCTGGATGGGGCTTTGAGCAGCCTGGTCTGGTGGGAGGTGTCCCTGCCCACGGCAGGGGGTTGGAACTAGGGGATCTTTGAGGTCCCTTCCAACCCGAGCCATTCTGTGATGGTTCTGTGAAAAGCATTGCGCACTCCCAGCTCAACAGGTGATGCCACTGCCCGTGAGTTTCCCCAGCCGATGCAAAACACGCACTGACGGGCGGCATGCCACCAGATGCAGTGAGTGGGGCGCTCCCCCATCACGGCCGGTGTGGTGAACCCCAAAACCCGCTCCCGGGGGCTGTTTGAACCCCATCCACCCGCGGGATGCAGCGGCTGGGCTGCCTGGCATCTGTGGGGAGCCGGGTGGGAAGCCTGAGAGGGGGCGGGCGGGCGAAGGTCCTATGTCCCCCCCCCGCCGCCATTTCCTCCCGGTAGGCAGCGGCGCCCCCCCAGCACCGGAGGCAGGCTCCGTACCCCTCCATTTAAAAATGGAGGTTTGGGCACGGAGCCCGCCGGGGCTGACAGGCCCAGCCCCAGCCCCGCCTCTCCCCTGCGCGGGGGTGGCCGTGCCTCTTATCCCGGGCCAGGGGCGGCGCGGCGGGGTGCGGGGTGCTGCCGCGGGCAGGTGAGAGGGGCGGCGGGGGGCACTTCTCGCCGGGGGGGGAGGGGGGAATTAAGCGACATTTCTTCTCAGAAAGAGCAGTCTGGCATCGGAAGGTTGCCTAGGGGGGTGGTGGAGTCGCCGTCCCTGGGGGTGTTCAAGGAAAGGTTGGATGTGGTGCCTGGGGACATGGTTTAGTGGGTAATACTGGTGGTAGGGGGATGGTTGGACCAGGTGGTCTTGGAGGTGCTTTTGAACCCTGATGATTCCATGATTTTATGTGTTTGAGTACTAAGAGAGTAGATGGGAAGCAATCCACTGGGTTAGGTACCCCTGTTGTGTGCAAAAGGTGGAATATCCACCAAAAGTGGGGGACCGGGCTCTGTAGTTGCTTACAGGCTGGTGGTTTCTGCTTCAGAGGGATGGTGCCTTCAGTTTTGGGGTGGATATGCTGCTAATCCATTGAGTTAGGGGAAAGCTGTAGAAACATAGCAACATATGAGGTTTGTGGGTTTATGTGGCAAGAAAAACATGTGATGTCTATGAGAGGACAACACGAGTTATTTTCTGTGGAACTGCCATAAAAATTCTGGAAAACACGAAACTTGAATTATATTTGCATTGAAAGGCAAGCTGTAGAGCTGGAACTGATCTATTGCTTCCCTTGAGAACAGAGTGGTTGCGTTTGGCAGAACAGAGTAAGAGCCTGCCACAGAAGAGCAGGTGTCAAAAAATTCAGTACAGAAGAGTCTCCAGCTACTTAACGCTACTCATCCCACTAGGACCTGCTGAGCTTCCTGCCAGGAACAAACAGCTGAGCGCTGAGACCAAGATCATCATGCTTTTAGCTGTGGTTGAAAGGCAATTGTGAGGCTTTAATTTTTCTGCCACGTCTCTTGTGACAGTTTTGTTGTTGTTGTTCTGTTCCCTGGAATTATAACGTTAGCTGATAAAATTATCCCTATTGTCAAATGCTACCTCAGCAAGGGCTGGGGATCTGAACTACATCTTCTGCTGGAAGGGGAGCTCCCCTTTAAGTAGGGAGACATTACTTCTGTCTCCGTGTGACATCACCTGTAATTCTACATTGTCGATATGGCTATTACTCTGGAATTTGATATGCTTTATAGGTGGAGCCAAAACAAACATCTAGCATGTCAACATAGATGTTGTTCTCTGAAAGAACAACGAGATCACTCAGAACAGTAATGCTTCATCTCCCTTGCTAGATGAGATAAGGAAATATGAAGAGAACTAAAAAATATTTTTCACAGAACGCTATGTCCATTTGCTAGCTTTTTACAGGTTGTTCAGTAGTAAAGAACATGGGAGCTGTTCCTGGCTCAGATTTGATAAAAGCAGAAGAGAAACTTTTCCCTAAAGTTCCGAGACTTGGGGGCAAAACAGCAGTTATGTGTAAATGTGTTGTGGTAACTTTATTGTATTGTACTGCAGTGCATAACCAAGCAGGTCTCTAGTAACAGCTTTGTACCATGCACTCCAACAGGTATGTAGTAAGTTCTCTGTGTAGTGTTGGACACGAAGGATGCTGCAAAATTGTGTTTGTGGTCTCAGCAAGGGACTGGTGAGGGCCAGACAGTAGGAGACAGCAAAAATCGAAATCCTGTCCTGTTACAACAGTCCTGTTACAGATTTTGTTATACTGGCCTTTGTTATACTGGTAGTACGGCGAGATACGTTTGGCATGGTGGACTCAAACTCACGTCATATGATTGAAACCCTGCTGATGGTTTGTTCTTTCATTATGAAATGTTGGAGGAAGTGTACAACTGCAGTGTGGGAGCTGGAACTGAAACCTGGTCGAGCATCCTAACTACCAGAAAAAGCCGTGCTCCTTCTTGTTTTCTTGCTTAGTCAATTTTTCGGACACTCTTTCCACTTGGGCTTGGATTCAGCTGGATTGATGTAGAACTTGCTTTTATCCCAGCCACCCTCTCACCCAGGTGTAAAGTTAACTCACTCCACATGTACCAAACTACTTTCATGTGTCCAAATCTGTGCTGCTGATGCCTGTTTTGTAGGTTTTTAGAATTACTTTTGGACACTTAAGTCTTTGAATTTCTTTTTTATACAGCCTTTTTCAGTGTATATATTAAACTTTAAATCAGAAATGAATAAATAATCAATGTTCATTTGTACTGTAGTCTATGAGCAAACAAGATTAAATATAGAAATCTTCCATCCAGCAAGTCATTTTCTGTTGCATTAAAAGTGAGATGGAGAAGGAGTCAGTGGGATGTTACATTGTCTGCATTGATCAGTGTAACATCCCATTAATATTAGGAGAAAATTCTGAAAATCCTAAATAGCATGGGATACAGAATCAGCTCCCATCAGTGGCAGAATGCCCATCAAATGGGAACTTTCTTCTCATGTCACTTAACATATGAAATGAATGATGTCAAAATGAGCTTTATTTTTTTAAACAAAATGCCAAGTGGCATTAGTAATGTACTTTCATAATCACTGTAGGCCAGGTTAAGTTTGGGCTGTTCCCAGTAGTGGCTTTGCTTTGTGCCAGCATTTATTTATTAGCAGGGAGCCAGCTGGTACTGCTGCAGACAGGGCCAGATGCGGAGAGTGGTGGTGGAAAGGTGGGTGCTGCCTCTGAGCAGCTGCTCACATAAAGCCTACACAAGATATAAACCTCTCACCTCCTCGACATACTGAGGTGCATTTGCTTACAAGGTCATTTCCCACAAAACTGTAATGACTGGCATCAGTTACATTTGTCCCGTACCAGCTTTTCAGTAATCTTGCTGGTGATTTCTCTGGCTGCTGAAACTGTAGCTGTGTTGGGAGACTTTGGAGTAATATTAAATTTCTTCCATTCCTTTGGATTTTCCCTAGTGATTTGAGGATTACCAAAAATGAGGTCAGAAGGATTTTTTTTTTTTTTTTTTTTTTTAAGGATGTTAGGTACAAGAAGATACCTGGACATATTAATCTTAGACTGGAACTTGGCAATTGACATGCTCAATATATTCAAGTTAATTTTCATATCATACAGCGGTTAGAAATATTTACTTTATTAACAGTATATTTACTATCTATGTGGAAGCTTTATCTCCAAATTCAAGGAGACCTAAGTTATGCTGCTGGCTGTAGTATTCTCTGTTCCCAGTCCGAAGCCTCCATAACAACACCAAATCCCTTCCTTCATCCCATGTTACAGGTTGAATGAGTTATTCCCAGCAGTGTTTAATACTTCTGACTCGGTAGCCTGAGGCAAGTTCTTAACATTGCCTTCTCCCAGGCCCTTTCAGCGGAGCACGCTTCACAAGCACTGAGGATTTGTAGTCCTTACTCTTATCACCAACTTCAAACAAGTAGTTACATCCTTACTGCAGAGTAGCACCACACCATCCTTCTTCAACACCTTCAAAATAGAGATCTTAATGTCCAAATCATGCAGATTACTGCTTTTATTTCTTTCATGTTACCTATAAAATCTATCTTCAGTGAAAACTTCTAGATCTTGGTACATTTTAGCCAGGTACTTGTCATCAGTATATAAACAGCTCTGCTAATTTAGTGATGTTATTTGTCATGTAGGTTTCATTTGTTTGTGACATGCTGAGCATGATTTAAAGCAGTGCTTGCTTCATTCGTGCTCCTAGTTTGCTTTCCTTAGTTACTGTATTTGTTTTCCTTGGGTTGGGAGCCATCCTGTGTCCTGGAGAGCTGAGCTGTGTGGTACCAGAGCTGTGCTTTACACCAGTTCACGGAAGTATTTTATCCAGTGGTTCAGAGAAATAAAAGATAGGAGTTGAAGTTGGTACTGCAGAACAGGTTTGTTCATACAAGTAGCCAGCTCAAGTCAGAAGAGTCTGGGCTTGCCGTGCTTTATGGTCTTGGCACTGACTGGCAGCTGTGATTTGTTTCTTGTTTGTACTTGTTCCAGTGTTGGACCAGAAAGTTGCTTGTTAAACAAGCAGTAACCTGATTAAGGTAAATAAAAGCTGCGTTCAGTTATGAATCACTGAATATGATCGTAATGTCTGGCTAATTCTTAAGACTTAAAGCAAGCAAGAGATGCTGTAATGCGCTTGCACTCTAGAGAGACCGTTACCTGCTGTAATGCAGGTAGCCAGGTGCAGGAATAGGCTAAGGAAACAACTGCTTTTTGGGGAAAAATATTGCTAGGCCCACTGAGCCTGGCTAGTCTGAAAGAAGGATGTGTTGGCATGGTTGTACGGATGGGGAACAGCAGTGAAGAGCTGCTTTTTGCAGTGGTGCTAGCAGTAGCAAATGCTGTCCCAGTCACCTCTTGCCCTCCAGAAGGAGCCACAGCTGTCCAGGTTTTTCCTGCTGGCTCTTCTTCTAGCTCAGTCACTTGCTCTTTTGTTGGTTTCCCTCACCTAGCTACCGAAATGAGAGCAACCAGAACCAAAGGAGGGGTTCTGAGGAGGATCTAAAGAGCCCGTACGTCTGGTGGCAGTCTTCTTGGCCGACTGCTGAGAGCACTTATTACTTAATTTTTAGAAACTCAAAAGAACGTTAAGTCACTTAACCATAGAAATCTTGCACAGATAAATGTTTTTGACACTGGATGTGTTCCACGTGTCCTCAGACTTCCTTTATGATCCTCCAAGAGCTTAATATAAAAGTGCCTTTCTGTTGTAGCTGGTAACTTTCCAGAGGTTGATGGTTTGAGCATTCAATTGTCTTGAAGGTCTGTTGGGAAGAAAGGTGTTCCTAAGGTGTGTAGCTTGCTTTTCTGATCCTCTGGCTGTACTCCAGACTCCAAACCTTGAGTCCCTATTGCCTAGTGGTATCAAAAGATCTATAAGTATATATGATAATCTCATCACTCCTTACAGGCAATAGTGGATAGCAGCTATCTTAACATGACAGAGAGAGAAAAAATGTATAACTCTGTGCTGTAACAAAATACATCAAGTACATCTACCGTATTTTTTTTTTTTTCTAAACGAGAAGCTTGCATAATCAGAGAAATTAAACTTTTTTCCTTTCTCTCATGCAGGAAGTGATAGGTAGAAAAGAATCCTGTGCCTCAGGACAGCTACCTATGAGCTACCTAAGCTGCCTTGCTTACATACTGGAAGAATGGACTGCTGTGGAATACCTGAAGAAATATTTTTTCCATGTGGTCATCATCTTGCTGACAATTAGTGCATTGCTAATTTTTTTTATTGTTCCTTTAACAATCCTCTTTTTCATTTACCTTACTAATGTTTTGCTTTTAATATATCAGAGGAATGACGAGGTAAAAGCCACAAAAGATCCCTTGAGTGAAGTTTGGGATAGTGCAAGGAAAACTGTGGCAAGCTTTTGGGATATATATGCAAGAATATGGCACGGTAAGTGTGAAACGACTTGCCTGAGGCTTTAAATTACAATTCTGAGTGAGGTACAGTATAAATATTAGTTCTGCTAACTTCTCTGTAAGGGAAGTAAATGCATTTTTTTTTTTTTACTTTAGTAGCTGTTTGTAACCCACTTATATGATCAAAACAAAACAACTATTTGGAACTAATTACTCTATTTTTAGTTGGAGAAAACTATTCTGTTATGAAATCTTAAAATAATTCCAAGATCCATATGGAAAAATAAATGTGGCATCTAATTATTTCTGTTTGTACTGTAGCAGAATTTACAAGTAATCTGATTTTTCAGTTTTGTTATATTTAACCTTTAGATGCTTTCACCACACCCTAATCCCTAGGAAAATTCTAAGCCACAAGCTAGGCACCTGTTCTTACCACAGGTGTAGTTTAAGACTATTAGCAAGACTTAATTTGCTGCCCTAAGGATAAAGAGTAACAGACTATCTGTTATTCTTCCTCACAACTTTTTCCTGTAATTTTGAAGTGTACTGCAGTCTAAAACTTTTTCCACTTCTTGCTAGGACCTTGCCTGTACTGTCCGTCCTAGCCTTCAAATGGCTTATGAAAGGAGCTGTAGCAGGGATAGATATAAACGCAGACCAGATGGAATAGATTTTTTTTAGTTAGTAGAAGCTGTGGTTTTCTCAAGCCTTTGTATGCATTAGTTTCCTGGTCTGGTTCCACCTGAAACCTATAAATACTTCTGGCTCTTCCTACATTTGATGTAGAAGTCCATGCCTATGAGGAAGTTCCCTTCGCTTGTTGAGTGCCTTTAAGTCTAATGGAGAGAATTTCTATTTGGGATTCTTGTGGATTCTGTCTTGGACTTGATCCTGCAAACCAGGTCAACTTTTTATTATGTCAAATCAGAATGAAAGGGTCCCCAGCCCAACTCTTTGTAACTTGAATGCTTACCTAAAAGGTCATCCATTCCCAAACTTTTCATTCTGATACAAAAGGGAGATTGATGCAGCAGATGTTACAGGAAAGACTTAGCTATTTGAAGCAATGTCATTAGGAGAATGAGAGTCATAACAGTATAACGTTTTCTTGGTTGTTTTTTATTGCACTTAGAGGTCGAAAAAGTTCCCAATGGGCAACAGTTCTGGTTCAATGTCAGGTTAAAGTCTGATCTGCTGATTAAATTGATCAACAAATTAGTCCATCGAGTAGGATAATCTGTGGTGGTTTTTCTTTGCTGTTAACTGAAAATTCCATCCAGAACATAATTATTTTAAAGCCACTGCGCAGGCTTTCACAACTCTATGGAAGTCCTTTAATAAAGGACAGTAAAAAAAAAAAAAAAAAAAAGTTTTGAATTGCCATATAATTTACAGCTAACACTGTTGGTGTGTTGCTTTACATCCCAAACAGGTTATGAACTTCATGGTGTGGAAAACCTACCAGAAGGACCAGGCATTCTTGTTTACTACCATGGAGCTATTCCCATAGACTACCTTTACTTTTTATCTAGGCTCTTTCTCTGGAAGAAAAGACTTTGTCTGTCAGTAGCTGATCATTTTGTCTTTCGTTTACCAGGTAAGAGCATATTCTTTTGTACTTAGGCATCATGAATTCACTCAAACTGTTGTTGGTTTTCATGGAATTAATATTTATTACACTACAGAAGGCAGCTTTTAAACTAAAAGACGGGGGTGTAAGCTTGTAGATGCAGGAAGCAAAACAGGGTAGAATACCCTGCTTGGTAAGTGAAAAATCATAAAAATACTATTAGACAGTCCAAAGCCAAAAAATAGACATATTTGGATGAAATTTCATGCTTCATTAGAGAGTGTAGGTTAGGACTATGTTATTAATCTAATGCTGCTTCATCAGCAATGGGCTATGAGTGCAGACGAATCTGGTAAATGGTAGGGTATTAATTACCTACCTACCCTCTTTGGGGGGGTAGACATTGCAGTGGGGTGTGATGTCAAAACTATACTTTTGAACAAGGCCTGGAGTGGGGCACACAACTTGTTTGAAAAATTTACTGTCAAAGAGTGGCTCTGTAATACTGACTACTACTACTTGTCCTCTTGTTTGGGAGAAGAGACTTAGGAGAAGAGGCTATTGCTTGGGAGAAGAGCTCACCCTGCTATGACCTCCTTTGAGGTAGTTGTAGAGAGCGCTAAGGTTTTCCCTGAGCCTCCTTTTCTTTAGGCTAAATAACCCCAATTCCCTCAACAGTTTCTCATAAGACTTGTTCTCCAGGCCCCTCACCAGCTTTGTTGCCCTTCTTTGGACATGCTCCAGCAACTCGATCTCCTTCCTGTAGTGAAAGGTCCAAAACTGAACACGGTATTCGAGGTGCAGCCTCACCAGAGCTGAGTAAAGAGGGACAATCACTTCTCTAGTCCTGCTGGCCATGCTATTTCTGATACAAGCCAGGATGCTGTTGGCCTTCTTGGCTACCTGGGCACACTGCTGGCTTATATTCAGCTGGCTGTCGGCCAATACCCCCAGGTCCCTTTCTGCCAGGCAGCTTTCCAGCCACTCTTCCCCCATCCTGTAGCATTGCATGGGGTTGTTGTGCCCCAAGTGCAGGACCTGACACTTAACCTTGTTGAACCTCATATGGTAGGCCTTGGCCCACTGATCCAGCCTATCCAGATCCCGCTGTAGAGCCTTCCTGCCCTCAAGCAGATCAACAGTTCCACCCAACTTGCTGTCATAAATTGTGTGAACCATTCACTGGTTTGTGCAATGCTGAAACTGTCCTCTTAACTTGTGCCATTCGTGCATCTAAAGAGCCATACAGCAGCCCAATTTAACCCAAGTAGTTTGCAATTTAATCACAGAATACTTGATTTTATAGTTTAAAAACCTTGATGTTTATAATGTTCAAAATTACATTTTAAAAGAACACTAAAAGTATGTTTGTTTGGTGTTTATTTTTGCAATAACCTATATTGTACTGAAAAATATAAATTCTTCTGTATTAAAACCTATTTAAAAAGCAGGAGGAAGAATTAGATGTTTGTTTACAGATATCTAGCTATGAGGCACAAGTCTCAGTTGCATAGCTGCTGGTTTGATAATTACGGAAAGGAGCATATGTAGGCATTGGCTTATGGTGGTGCTCTTGATAAACTGTTTAATCTTTATAACATTTGGGCAAAAACACTGTCACTTAGCCAATATTTATTCTGTACATGTTTTATTTACTTAGCACAAATTTGCCTTAGTCTAAACACAGCAATTAGATTTTTTTGTTTAGCTGTAGTCTTGTTCTTACATGCTACTTATTTATTACAGGACTCAAGTTACTGTTAGAAGTGACTGGTGTTATGCCAGGTACGAGGGAGGAGTGTCTCAGTGCACTGAAGAACGGTCACCTGGTGTCTATATCACCAGGTGGAGTTAGAGAAGCACTGTTCAGCGATGAAAGTTACCAGCTCATGTGGGGAAATAGAAAAGGCTTTGCTCAGGTTGCTCTAGATGCAAAAGTGGTGAGTATTATGTTACCAATCCCAGTTTATGCTTATTGCATGCAAGTTTCATTATAAAATGCAGTTTAGAAGCACTGGAGTATATTCCATACAGAATAAGAGATTTGGGAGTAGAGATTTCTTTTCATTTTCCCACCACCTTCAAACACAATAAGCATGGGGAGCATGAGTTTCATGGAACTGTATAGCCTTTTTTTCCTGGATGCCTTGCAACAGCTTCATTTCTTCAGTTCTGTTTCTACACTTCCATCTTGTGGGCATCTAACATGTCTTGACTGTATTTCAGGAACCTACACTGTGGTCATTCACAATGTTGTTGTAATGTTTTTTCTCATCTTACTATACTTATTTTCTAACTTTATCTTTCTTTTACTTCTACCTACCTGATCATTCTCTTGTGGTTCTTTAACGTCTTATCGTTATATTCCTTTCTTTTCCTATATTCTGAAAGATTCCAGGATTTATTCTTGCCGTTACTTTTCTTCATGTTTGTGAAAGATTGCATCAGCTTAACACAAGGTGCGTCTATATTAGTGTTTGAGTTTGAATAATATGTGCACTTCTGAAGCAGTTTTTCTATCTACCTCACTTATAATGCTTTCATTTGCATCGTGGAATAGTGTTTGAGTACCAGAGCTGCATGCATTTTTGTCTGATACTAAACCAGAAGTGAAACCTAATACGCTCCAGATGCAAGTGTGTGTTCAGTCAATGGTACAAGACAAGAATTAGTTCTAAGTAGGTGCAGAGCACTGAAATGTATTTGGTGTTGTTGTCTGATCCTCAGCATCATCTCTTTTACTCTAGAGGAGTGTCTCTGATTCACACTGTGCAAATATTTGTATGGACACAGTTTCATTTAGATTTTCCATATGGATGATGATCTACAAATGCAAGCTTCCACCACTGGCTCTGACTTTTCCCATCTGTGAGACTCCCACATGTGAAACTCTTTCTCTAATATAGACTCTAGGAGATAATTTTATTTGGGATGGCATAGAGTTCGAAGAGCAGCAACCCTGTCTCTTTCTGAACTGCCACTTCCTATCATCATGACTAGAAACCAGTTTTCTTTCTTAATTTAGACTTAGCATACCTAGCACTGTGTGTGTTTGTGACAGTACTAGTACACATCCAGGCTTCATCTGTTCTGCTGTGAGTCATCTCATGAACTGTGAAATCATAATTTTTTTCTGTACATTCTTATGAATGCCCCATTTACTCCTGTGATTTTCTCTGGCCTTCCAAATAAATGTAATCCTTTTCCACCTATATAAGAGAATTTTTACAGGAAGTGGAGTTCTTCCCATAACACTTGAATTTCTTGTCATTCTTTTTACTTTTTTTTTTTTTTTGTATATCTGTATCTATTTCTCTTCCCCATTCAGCATGTTGATCCTCAAACTTTTGGTTATTTGTGCCTCCTACTAAAAAGTACCTAGGGTTGCAAAATGCATGCTTCAGTTTAATAATTCTTCATAACTCCATCTGTCTTTAAAAGCTTGTTGAGATAACAAAACTCTAGATAAAATTCAGAGGAATTGGATTATTCAATGGATAAAGCATTTTTAGACCTGGCGTCCTATTTCTGCCTCTTTATGTGGCCTTCTAAAGGCCACATTTTTGTGCTTTTGTTCCCCCTCTCTACCCTTTTTGAGAAAAGCACAACTTGTAAAACACCACCACTACTAGAAAATACCAGAATTTGAATAGGATAAACCCAATCAAATTGATACGGGCATTTTGAATTCCCTTATAGTATTTCCTCTTCTGTATTAATAATATACTTGAACAATCAGAAAGATGTCACTTCAACAAGTGATTTTGCTTCACTTTATTTTCATATGTCTTTCAGGCTACCTCAGACACTTCAATAATACTTTGCCAGATGTTTTCACTTCACTTGCAACTTATAATGTAACTCTTAAATGAAATGTCAATTTTTTAAATAAAAATTGAATTAAACAATTCAGAGTGACCTTAATATAAGGCCACTGGGGTTTCAGTATGGTGAGCATCCCTGTAATTAACTTGCAGACTCCACTGAATCTTGGGCGTCTTTGATATTTCTCTGGAAACCTTTGACCAGAAATACCTTACTAAAGGTGACCAAAACACTTACTAAAACAAACAAACAAAAAAACAAAAGCTGTGCATTTAACACTAGAGTGGGCCACATTAACCATATATAAATTTTATATATAAAGTTATAGAATCATAGAATCATAGAATATCCTGAGTTGGAAGGGACCCTTAAGGATCATCAAGTCCAACTCTTGACACCGCACAGGTCTACCCAAAAATTCAGACCATGTGACTAAGTGCACAGTCCAATCTCTTCTTAAATTCAGACAGGCTCGGTGCAGTGACCACTTCCCTGGGGAGCCTGTTCCAGTGTGCAACCACCCTCTCTGTGAAGAACCCCCTCCTGACGTCCAGCCTAAATTTCCCCTGCCTCAGCTTAACCCCGTTCCCGCGGGTCCTGTCACTAGTGTTAATGGAGAAAAGGTCTCCTGCCTCTTGACAACCCCTTACGAGGAAGTTGTAGACTGCGATGAGGTCTCCCCTCAGCCTCCTCTTCTCCAGGCTGAACAGGCCCAGTGACCTCAGCCGAGGTTATGCCAGAGTATTAACTGGATTCCATCTTTTGACAAAGTTTGATTTCTCTTATTTACCCTTGCTGCATCCTTTCCATTACTGGTCAAACCAGTCTCATAGGTTGACTCAAGAGTGGGGATGGACTTGTCTAAACTAACAGAAGTTGCTCTGTAATGTAGCAATCCATGTGCTTTCCTAATACTTGGATCATGGCTGAAGGCAAAAGAAGACTAGCATCACCTTGTTTCGAGTTTATTAAGCATACCGTGTAGCCATCAACTGAAGAACCAAACACACTTTACAGTACTCATAATAACTACGTGGCAGTTCCAAACCTGCCACAGCTTACTTGGACTGGAGGGTTTCAAGACAGAAATAACTTTACGTATCTGAATATATATTCCCATTCTTTATTTAATGTTATGGAGGTTTAGCAGTTCTTCCTTTGAAAAAGTTGACAAAAAGCAAACAAGGAATGTAATCTCAGCCTCAGTACTAGCCTGCAGATTTCCCCATTCAATTTCCCCTTCATCTTGTATAACTACCCTGCTTACACAGAGTCAAGAAGGAAAGCCTTACTATTTAATGTAAATCCATGATCTTCCTGGACATATATTTGTATCAATTGAAGTTAGGTATGTCAGTGACCTGACCTTCAGTAATACTCTCTGTCTGTGCCTTGATTTTGATGGGCTAATGGGGAGGAGTTGTCATTTCTGAAGATATTTTATATGTGCCAAAAAATGGTTCAAATCTACTTAGGTAAAAGATAAGCAGAAACTATTGTTTGTAACTTTCCTATAAAGATAGTGCTTTAAACACTTCGGTTTTCTTTCTTTTCTATAATTTAATATACACACATGGAAGTTAAAAGAATGCTAGAATTATGGTGCTAGCCCCTTTAGTTGGATGCTGTCGCTATGTCACGAGGCCCTGCTTTCCTGTAACTGGTGATGGTAAACTAGGGATTAATAACTAGGGATTCAGGAGAAGGGAGGGAGTAATCAACAGTCAGGTGAGGAAGTCGTGGACAGGCTCATTTAGCAAAGGGTCGAGGGTGATGTAAACAGCAGGAACATGGTAATCAACAAAACTGCTGAAGTGAGCTCATCCTGAGCATAGGCAGGCAAATAAAGAAGTACCTGTAGGACAGTGTTGGCGGAAAGCTCTCATACTGTTTCTGGGAAATAAGCCTGCTTTAGGTGCTTCTCTGAAGTGCTTGTACACTGATGAACACAGAGGAGGAGTTAATTACAAGTTTGGTCTGTGGGATGAACCAATGAGTGCTGAGGGAGCTGGCTGATGTCATTGCAAGGCAACTGTCAATTGTCTGTGGAGAGTCCTGGTGATCAGGAAAGGTTCCTGTTGACTGGAAAAAAAACAAGTATCAAACCTGTCTTCAGGATGGGCGAGAAGAAGGGTGTGGGGAACTACAGGCAAGCCAGTGCTGCCTCAATTCCTAGGGAAGATGATGGAGCCACTAGTAATGGAAACCACTTTCAGACACACAAAGTGCAAGGGAGTGATCAGTGGTAGCCACCTGATGACCTTCTATGGTGAGATGACTGGTGTGGAGATGAGGGGAGAGCAGTGGATATCGTCTGCTTTGACTCTGGTAGGGCTTTTGACACTGTCTGCCACAACATCCACATAGACAAGCTGAGGAAATCTGAGCTAGTTAAGTAGACAGTGAGAGGGATGATTGGGGACTGGCTCAACGTCTGGGCTGCGAAGGTGTTGATTGCTGGCACAAAGTCAAGCTGGAGGCTGGTCACTGGTGCAGTACCTGTGGGTCAGTACTGGGTCCAACGCTGTTTAACCCTTCGCTGATGATCTGAATGATGGGACAGAGCGTGTCTTCAGCAAGTTTGCTGGTAGTACGAAACTGGGAAGAGTGGCCAATACACCAGAGTGTTGTACAGCCTTCCAGTAAGGCCTTGAGAGATGGGAGCAGTGAGTAGGCAGAAACCTCATTAAGATCAGCAGAGGGAAAGCCAAGTCCTGCTCATAGGGGATACTAACCCCAAGCACCAGTACATGCTGTAGGCTAACCAAGATGAGCAGGGATTTTCAACTGGATGATCTCCAGAGGTGTCTTCCAACCTCAACTATTCTGTGATTTTTGAGTTGGCTGGGTGTGATCCAGCTCAGTTCCAGCACAGCCAACTAAACCTATAGGTTACTGCTTCTCAGCTAATCAGCCCTGTGGATCGGATTGTGTCTCTATTACAAGCACAAACTTACATACATTGTGTACCACTTTTTATCAGCTTAGGGCCTGAATTCTGCTACTTTCTCTGTAGTTCATCAGCTGATCATTGTATGCAAGTAACTGTTGCAGTTGCCTGCCAGGTTCCTTACAGCCTAAGAGATGTTTTCTTGCACTGTTACTAATATTTAAGTGTTTTGTCTCTTGGTAGATGGCTTTCTGGCATTTTAAATGACATAGACATACGGTATTCAATTAATAGCAGAAACTTAACGTGCTATTTTTAAACTGTCCAGTAGTTATATGACTTTAGAAGATATTACTGATTATTTTTAAAAGTTAATTTATGATAATTTCCCATAATTTCTTATTCTGAAGGATTTGCTACCACAGCTTTACGTACTTCTGGATATTTTTGCTGTGTGTATTTTTTCCCCCTCATTAAACGATCCCCATTTCTTTGAGTTCTTTATTTGGATTTACTTAGGTCTTTTTCTTATTTTTTTTTTCTGTGGTTTCTGCTCTATGGTAGTGATTACTAACAGGATGAAGGCATTCTTTCCTCGCTTTCAGAAGAGTAATTTCAGCAACTTGTTCAAAATATGGTTCCAAAGAATGGAAAGGAATGATGCAGGGGAAAAAAAAAAAAAAAAAAAGTAATTGTATGTACCGATACAATCACTGTTAGTTTGTCTGCAAACTATGAAATCTTACTGCAGACTGCAGGACATGACTTTCAAGTCCAGGTATCTCACGTGTCTTTCTTTTTAGTTGCAGTAATGAAGTGAACTTGTTTTCTTGTTCAGTAACTGCCTAAGGATGGTAGCGCAGTAGGCCATGAATCGTGTAGTTGCTCTCCAGTAGTGTAGTCCAGGTCAAAGAGGGCATATAATTGCCTTATTTGTCCAAGGGATTTCTAGAAGTTTCTTCCAATTACATTATTATATTGTGTGTACGTTGCTACTTTAGTGAGACCTTACTTTGAGGAACTGAGGTGAGCTGAATGTGAACGTCTACTTGCATTCTGCAACACTTCATGAGCTGACCACTTTCTTATTCATAACACATGATTTTAACTCTAGAGAAGTCGCAAAACTTCTTGTTTCAGTCAGCAATACTGCAATAAATGTATGCTTGTTATTTTTTTAGACTCCCACTTACATTTTATATGTACATCCAAAGGGAAAGATATAAACCTTTAATACAGTATCACTTTCCTCACAAACAGCGACTTAAAAACAGCAATGTTTGTGGGAGCTGAGAAACACAAATTGGTTTCTATTATGGAGCTTATTTATATGATACACTGACTTGCTGACTTTCAGCAGGATGTTAAGGTATTTCACTTTTAAGCTTTTATTGTAATATCAGTTAACACAGATTACTCAAGGTACGCACTTCTAAGGCACAGGCAGAAAAGCCAGACATAATCAGGATGTAAGTCTGCATCCAAAAAAGCCAATAAGATGGACTAAAAATAGCTGAGAAAAAAGAATCAGCAGCTGAGAGGTTACCAAATAATCACTAGGCCTTTTCTGTCTGCCTGTCTGCCTGAGATAGATACCTTGCTGTAAACAGCTACTGAAGTTCTGTGTCTTTCTAACAACACAGTCATAGTAGGGCTAATACATTCAGAAAAAAAAATGTATTTTTGAAGTTGCTCTTCTAATTTTCTGTTTTGCTATGAGAAGTTTGATTCAGTTACCCCTTAAAACATCAGAGATGAAAAATATGATTCTGATATTGTGTAGCTGGAACAATCCTTGAGTCAAACCCAAGGATTTAATCATCTGCCTGCTCACAGGTAAGTACTGCACTGCATCACAGTATAGGAAAACCAGGGCTAACTCTTACACCAACAGCAGTTCATTTACATGGGCTACTGTGCCCCATTCCCCATGTGGACTTCCAAGCTATAGCTGTACAGTGCTGTAGGTGGCTGTACTCACACTGTAAGTCTCTGGAAGAAAAATAGAAGAGCAATTCTGAGAGCAAAAACTGAAACCTGGCACTTGCTCCTCCCAGCTAAGTGTCCCAAAAGAACAGTGCGTATCTTACGTTGCATGTGTGCTCACTTTTTGTTGTTGTTGTTGTTGCTGTAGCAGGCAGGATGTGCTTCAAGGACATTTGTAGCTGTAGGTTTGAACATTCAGAAGGCGGGGAGGGAGTTAAAGGTATGAAGTCATGTTCTTCTGTCATCTCAAGAGAGCAGGTAGCAGTTAATTGCTTGAAAGGAGTCTGGACATCCCTGTCTGTTGGAATATTATGGCACAGTGGCACTTCTAAATTCAACTAGAAACTAGCTTTCTAAAAATAGTATAATGGAGGATAGTATTTGTAACATTTACGAAAACTAAAATTCTTCCCAGTATTTTAGTGAGTACAACCTTGGGTTATCTCCATAAATATATCTACTAAACAATGTACCTCTTTATTAAAGGTAATTTCCACATTGCAAAATAAATAATTTTGATAATTTGGTTAGCTCCACTTAATGTCTTCTCCACGTGAACAAGGAAATGTATATTTCACAGATATGAATGAAAAGCAGACTAGCTGGTGAAAATGTCATTTTAGCCTTTTTTTTTTTTTTTTTTCTGTGTTCTAAATAGGATCTGTCATTAAAAGTGATATCAATTGTGCGAGTTTTGTAAATTTTGCAGGCTTATATAGATCTCTGTCAGTGATCTGTGTGAAGTTGACGGTTTCAGGCCATACTTGATTCTTAACAAATCCACAAAATTTATATTGCTCACTTACACTTTTTTCCTGATCACTGTGAAGAGGATATATAATTGTTTGTTGTGGCAAAAAAATAGCTCTTTGTTATGATTCAGCATGTTTTGCTTTTTTAAAATTTTATTTGGGAAAATAAAAATGTGTCTACCAGAATTTTCTGAAAACACTCTGGTTTCATTGGTACAGTATTTAGGTAAGATTCCTGAGGTCTGTGATGGGCTTTCAGCATGGGTTCAGAGACATAAAACTCAGAACCAATGTCCTTTTAAAGGCACTTAGTGCCAGCGTGAAGAAGCTTGTTGATTTACTGTCTTGGTTAGGCAGAACAGTTGTTTGAGCCTCTCTCATGATCACCTATGACGTGGAAAACATTCAGCAATCTGTTGGCTACTGGGAGGCGATGCACTGTCTGTCTGCCCATGCCTTCCTAAGAAAAACGTTAGCATGCATCTGTGGCCCAAACTGAGATGTGAAATATAATAAACGACCAGAAGTTCCACTCCAGGAGTGTAAGATAAGTTCCAAATAAAATGAACTTCCATTGCATTACTCAGCTCTCAGTATATCAGTGATAACAAAATTCTATGTATGCTACCTGGCCAGCTGATGACTATCTTCTGTATTCAAGTCATTTGATTAGCTGCATTAATGGAAACTAAAAAAAAATCCAACCTGTGTATAACATTTTTACTTATGTTTTTCATGATTCCATAGCCCATCATTCCAATGTACACTCAGAATGTACGAGAAGGATACAGGATGTTTAAAGAACGAAGTAAGAATGTTAAATATATATTTAAGTATTTAGCATGTTTCCTCCACTTTTCTCTTAGGTTTGTCTCACTTTTCTTTTAGACTTTGTTTTTCAGACTCTGTAAATTAGCTTCTCTAACATGCCTGCTGCGGGTCAGAGGTATCTCAAATACTGAACTAGCTTGTGTGTAACTGGTTGGGGCTGTGTGATTTGGTTCTTTAATGATTTTATTTTTATTTTATTATCTTTATTTTAGGGATCTATTAATTCTATTAAGCTTTGTTTTAGTGAACAGCTCTCTAAACTCTGTAATTTCTTCTTGATTGTCAGATAAAGCATGCATTTTTAAGGAGTCTTTCAAATCCATCAGATTTCAAGTTTCTGTTGTATTTTCTATGATTATAATCACACTTTTTCCTCCTTTAACTGTTACAGGATTTTTTAGAAAATTGTATGAAAGTACTCGATTGCCATTTACTCCTCCATATGGAGGACTTCCAGTTAAATTTCGCACATATATAGGGGAGCCGATCCCTTATGATCCAAATATAACTACAGATGAGTTAGTTGAAAAGGTAAGTTGGCTCTACTTGCAATATTGAACTACACATTTTGTCCTCTATTATATATGCACTTGAAACCAGTACCCTTTTACTAGCTTCTTGAAGTAGTTAAGCTGCAGGATTATAAAATGGATGGATACTTATCAGTACGTACTGACGTACTAATAGTTCATTGGGGTGCCCCTACCACTTCAAAGCATGTGAGCTCTGTCTTTCTGAGAATGCTAACTTTGTTTCTTGCATGCTTTTGATAATCTTGATAACTGAAATGATATAAGCTAGGTTTTCAGTTCAGTTTTCAGTAATTAGGAAAATAAGTTTCATGTAGAACGAATGTCTTTTGAGAAACTTTCTAACAGCTTCAGTCTCGTTTTCAAAAGAAAAACATCAGCAACAAAAATTTTCATCCAAAATACAAAAATATTTTGAGTACCTACAGCTTGGTGAAATCAGTGGTGCCTAGGAACGTAAAAACTTCTCTACATCCAGGATTTAGGCATTTTTCAAAATACTAATTTACAGAAAATGCACGTTTTTGTACAGAAAATGAATAGAGGGCTTTATTAAAAAAAATCTGGTATTGTCTAGAAATGCACAGATCAAAACATTGGTTAGAAATTAGTGATCTAAAAGCCACCTTGATGTCATGAAAATATGCAAGAAGGCTAGCATTACTTTTATTTATTTATTTTTAATTATTTAAGTATCCTCAGCAGATTTTTCAGGGCTTTCTAACAGTGAAACCAGAAAGACAGGTTTCTTGTAAGGTTCTTTCTTAAAGGTTCTTAAAACAGGTGGTTACAATAGAACTGTCCCAGCAAGCTGTAGAATTTGTTCTTAGCAGGCTTAGGAGGCTGCATACAAAATCCCTGCTAAGACTTTTTTTCTTATATTCCTGGGTTTTGGGGGAACAGAATTTTTGTATACCTGCAAAAGTGAAATTTAAAGTTTGCATGGAATTGATTTGCTTTACTTGGTCAGGTGTTTGACCACCTACTTCAGTGGGAATAGCGTTAGGTGTTGTGTGTCTCATATTAGTTAAAAGACTTAAATTGCATTTGAGTTGAGAGCAGTGGTCTGGTTGACAGCTATCTGATCCTGCCTTGGAAAGGAGCCAGGAATTGAATCTGTCAGCAAAAGTTTAGCTACTCTTTTCTCATATTCCCTGTGATATTCTACCATTGCTGTGGGGTAGATCACTGTAGTACTTGGCTTCCCTTAGTTCAAATTTAAATACATCCGGAAAAACTGAGAGGTTATTTCCTTATCACTAGCAGAAATACCTAGTATTTTATGCATCCTTGTCACAAACTTGCATTTGAATCTCACATAATGTAAAAGTAAACAGAATTTAGATATGAATTGTCTTATATGCATGCTGAGTATGATAAACTCAGAGAAGAATTCTTGTTGGGGAGGATATACGGAGGTCGGAATTCCTGGTCACAGCAAGAGATCAGACTAGGTTAGTGAGGTTGTATCCCGTGCTCTTGAAAACCTTCAGGGATGGAAGTTGCATAAGCTTAATGTCTGCATATGTTGAAGGCTACTTTGATGTAGTCAATCTCAAGTTTGTTAAGTATCAATAATTTGAGCCTATCCAAACTGCAATTTAATGTTTTTATTCCCTTGCTTTCCAAGGAGAGCATTGTTAGGATAACTAGCTGATATAATAGACAACGTTTTTTCTTAAGGTAGATCTGTGTGTGAATTACCTGATACCTTTTAAAACTGTGAGAAGGAGTCAGTGATTGTACTGTTCTTTATTGTATACATAGGTATGTAAAGGCCAACTTTCTCTTCTCTTTTCAGACAAAGACTGCAGTTCAGGCTTTAATAAAGAAGCACCAAACAATCCCAGGCAGCATATGGAAGGCTTTAATGGACCGATTTGATAGACATCATAAAAGTGATTAGAATGCTTATGTTTATTTCATTCTTTTTACAGTCTATAGTAAAAAACAATGTCCTGTGGCAGTGATGACTAATTGGTGTTTAACCGGTTTAATGTACAAGTTTCTACAGATTCAACAGAAGAAAACAATAACTTTTTGAAGATTCCCCTGTGTGAGCTCTTTCAGTCAATGGCTTTTTGAGGATATTCTTGAAGACAGAAAGAGTGGGCCCTTGAACAAGAAAACTTATGTATAATAGCAAGTGCTGAATTTACCAAGAAGAAATCACGTAGCCAATATTTGACACTTTTCTAAGAAAAAAGTATTTACATATATCTGAAAGTTTGAAAAGTTTTACCTAGTTCTGTGCTTTTTTTTCTGTGCTGTTCACAGTCCAGTGTCAGTAGGTGTTGTCCCACTGAATTGCAGTCTAGCAGGCACTCTCTGTCAGTACCTTCCAAACTAGACCTCACGCAAGTGTGAGAAGAGAAAATGTCTTTAGCTAATGATATGTTGCTTGGATCACTTTTCTAGAAATGTATGCAAAGAGAAATAATCCCATTAAAACAGATATTAGACTCATACAAATACATCAGCTTAATGGTTCATTATCCTAGGAAGTAAGAATTCTGCATTCAGGACTTCCCTTTGACGGGGGAAAAAAGTCTCCTATCCCGTTTCATGTCCTCCTGTCCTTTTATGAGAGAATGAAGCAAATCTGGCTAACTCTAGGGAAGAAGTAATAGAGTAACAGAAATACCTGGTTCAGATTCCCACTACACTTTGAGGCAAAATTTAGTTTTATACTCTCAAAGAGAGGGGAAAAAAAGCTTCAGTTAACTGTAGCACTTTGCAAATACACGTACTTTCAAGTCTGTGCTGGTACATTCATGCACTATTGCACCATGCAATACTGATTTAGCAGACGAGGCTGCCTGTAGTCGGAGTGACTGCGTCACAGTCTATTTGCAGTACAGATGTGCTACACTCACCCAGCCTTCCCAGGGAGTGGGGTGAGGGGAGCTTATCTAACGCAGGCCCGAGGCTTGTAACCACTGGTGGTTTGCCTAAAAATGCGGTACTGCAACACGTCCGTTCCCATATGGATTGAGCCTAAGTGCCTGCTCGGAAGGGAGGATATAGGCAGTGTTGTCTTCCTAATACAATCTTCAGAATACAGAAACTTGCTACAAAACAGAACGTGTTTTTACAAGCTATGGGATGTTGTTATTGGTGGGAGTGGGAGACCTTTATGTAATATTTTCAATGTGCCATTAAAAGCAACCCAGTCTCTTAACTTCAAACATGAAGGAACGTAATTTTTGTGCCTCGTTTTTTCCTCTTGTACTTTTGATATCTTGCCCTTGCACATCCTAAAAAATTATGTGGCATCTAAGAAATACATATATAACACTAGCCTGTTGTCACTAGAAAACTAAATCCATTTTTTGGATTAAAATAAACCTCTCTTCTCATGCTGCTTCTCTATAAGTATTTCTTGCATATATGAAAAAGGGAGCGGAATAGACAGGTGAGCGTCCCTTGAAGAATGCTATTTCCCTTGAGCAAAAAGACAAGAATCCTGTCCTGAAAAAATCTGAGATCTGTCACGGGACATAAGAATGTTTATTTGAACCCCTTAACTATAAATGCAGTATGCAGGCAGAAAGATTTTTCTCTCAGCAGAGATGCAACATGCATAGGAGTTGATAAACTAAAGGAAATCAAGATGCTGACTAGTATGCCTGGACATGAATAAGAATTCAAACCATGAAGCCGTGCACTCCAACACTATTCTAAAATTCACAGTCTGAGTTAATTTGAGTGAGAAAATGAACTAAAAGAAAGGATTATCAAGTACTAAAATAAACAGATGATGAAGCAACAGGAATTAGGAGTAATGAATCTAAAAGCATTCCTTGTATTACAGAACTATGTGGAAGGACTAGACAGTGTCATTCTCTATCCTATCCTATTTTTCAAGTACATTAACATCATCAGTTAGTATGCTTGTCATCTGTATTCTGAGAGTAACACAACCTTCAAACTCCATGTGCTCTGGTACCTGATAGGGGTCATGCTGCAACTTGGAATAAAGCACTAGCCTTGGGTAGAGGATATGTAATCAGAACAATGGTTATCTTTCAAAATGGGGATTTGAGCCTAGAGCTCCTGTATCTCAGAACAGTTTGTTAATAAAACTCAAGGTTTTTTTGGGCTATTTCATCTTACACCTGCATCGCTACATTATCTTCAGCTTATCTGAAGTGAGATGGAGTGAAACTTACTTTGTTTGTTTTTGTTTTTGTTTTTCTATCATAGTTGTCTTAGAGTATTTACTGGGTTCTCAAGATGATGGACAAAAATGTTATTTAGAGAGCCAAGTGGTTTTTGAATGAAGAATAAGACTGATTTTTCTCTAAAAATAGTTAACCCCCCCCCCCCAACATGCTAGAATACTGCTCTAATACAGAATTCTAATATAGAACTGCTCTAATATAGCAACTAGAACTACAAGCTGGTCTTACAGAAACTAGCAGAAAGTAGAGCTTCTTTTCATAAAAATACAATTGTAATTGCCTGTGAGATGACTCCTCTGCAATGCAAATTTTCTAGCTTCTTTGTAATATATATAAAAAAAGAAATGAAAACCCAGCAAATGGAGATGACCTTTCCCTGGTCATCTCCAAACCAAACAAATTTATGACTTTTTAAGATGCTGCACTAGGGGAAAAAGTGCTACTTGTAGCTTTGGAAAAATAAATTGTCAATAATGTAAATAAAGTTAAAAAAATACACAATGGGACAACCCCATTTCAGAAGACCAGGAGATTGTGTAAATGTAAAAGATAGTCAAAAAAAAAAAACAACAAACATGACAAAGACACTCTTACCTAAAGGTGATGTCAGAACGGTGCTCTTGTTTTGAAAACCGTTGAATTTCAGTCCAGCTGGTACAGTAGCTAAATAAACTTGTTTGTCTGGAACCAAGCTGGTGTAACTGCAATATCCTCTTATTTATTGCATTTATTTGTATAACCTATCAAGTAGATCCAGGAATCATATCCAAGGCTGCAGGACAGTCAAATCTACATCAACATTGCTTAAAACATGTCCAAACTGGAAAGATTCAGGAATACTAAATTCCGTAAGATACTGCACAGAACAGCATGCACGACTTCAGGAGCAGAGTATGAGAACTAAAGCAGCATGACTTAAGCCATGCTGAAAGGCAGAATTACTCTGGACTGTATGGTTTGGACTCATGTCCAGGCATATTAGCAGACATACACTGAATATAGTCTGCATGCGAATGAGGTCCCCACCCCAATTTTATCAAATACATAACATCTGCACAACCCTAACATTATTTCCAATGAATCCCAGTTTTGTTGTTGTTGTTGTTTGGTTGGTTGCTTGTTTTTTTTGTTTGTTTTTTGTTTGTTTTAACTTCCAAAAATGAAGTCTATTGTATTCATAAGGTTCTTCTAGAGTTGTTTCTATAATGGAATATATTACTATTTCTCCCTTTCCTATACCAAACCCCTCCCCACAAAAAAATAAAAATAAAAAAATCCTTCCCCAGTACAATCCTTAAAAAATCCCTCAATATAGCAACTTCACTTTATTCTCTGGTAGGAATACCAACATTTTCTAAACATTCCTGATCTCTGGCTAAAAAGATTTGAGGCAAAGAAGTTTTGGTTTATGGAAATAATTAGAGAACAAGTATTTGAGTTGTATGCAAAACATGTCAAAAAGACCAAACACTGTAAAAAACAAACAGATACCAGACATTGTTTAGATAATGTGATTTGCATATTGTATTGCCTTCTCTTGCCCTAATCAAACTGAATAAAAGTTAAATCTTTTTACTTACAGTTGTCAAACTGGGGAATAAGGATGTTACAAATTTGTCAGCGTTCGCCATACTCAGTCCGAATCTAATCCAGGTTTGAACTTCCTGACTATTTCAAATGTCGCTGGAAAGAGACCTCTGTATTTTTAAAAGTCTAAGCACAAATATTTGCAGTTGTGTAGGCATATGCAGTTTTAAACTTAAACACGTTACAGTTTTAAATGGAAAACAGGGGAACAGGGAAGGTGGGAAGCATGAGTTCTGGTCAATAGAGAGCTTTTGGAGAAGTTGCCAAGTGTGCAGTGTCAGCAAGCGTTGGGAGGAGGCTCAGGGCAGACCTTACTGCTCTCTACAGCTACCTGAAAGGAAGCTGAGGGGAGCTGGGGGTCAGCCTCTTCTCACAGATAATTAGTGATAGGACTGGAGGGAATGGCCTCAAGTTGCACCAGGGGAGGTTCAGGCTGGAAATGAGGAGACATTTCTTCTCAGAAAGAGCAGTCAGGGATTGGGACGGGTTGCCCAGGGAGGTGGTGGCATCACTGTCCCTGGGGGTGTTCAAGGCAAGGCTGGACGTGGTGCTTGGGGACATGGTTTAGTGGGTGACATTGCTGGTAGGGGGTGGTTGGACCAGATGATCTAGGGGCTGTTTTCCAACCTTACTGAATGTATGGTTCTATGAACGTGCCTTCACAGACCTACCGGTTGAAAAAAAAAAGAGAAAAATCTTCCCCCAAAGCCCTCACACAAACCACGGCCCGGCAGTGTAATGAAGGCAACCCGCTGCACAGTTGGCCGCCCGGTTAAGAGGACAGCGAAGACGCCGAGCCCTGCCCCTTCTCCACACCGACCCAGATCCCCGCTACGCCCGCCCGGCCGCCGCCGCCGCTCCCCGGGCTCCGGGAGCCCCGCAGCAGGGCGCGGAGCAGAGCCGGGCGGGCGGCGGCGCCAATGGCGGCGGCTCCCCCTGGCGGCCGCCCCCGCCACGGAAGCAGCGGGCGGCGCGGTGCGGTGCAGGCAGGCGTCCGGGCGGCTCCCGCGGCCCCGGCGGCGCGGGGTTCCGAGCGGCTCCGTCCATCCCTTCTCCTCCTTCATCTCCTCCTCCTCCCCTCACGCTGCCGCCCTCGTTCCCTCCGCCCCGCGGGGAGCCGCCCGAGCCCCGCCGCCCCGCGGGCACCCGGCCTCCGCGGGGGCGGTGGGCGAAGGAATAAAAGCAGGCCCCGGGAGGGGCGAGGGGCTGCAGCCGGAGCCCCGGCCAACAGGGGAAGGTGAGCGGGGACCGGCACCGGGCTCGTTACCGCGGGTTTGTAACTGGGGAGCGTGGGGCCGGGGCTGCCCGAGGGGCCGCGGCTCCGGCTGCGCTCCGCAGGGCGCTTCGTGCTGCGGAACGGCACCAGGGCAGCGTCCGAGCTACAGGGTCCTCCCCCTTAGATGCTGTTGGCAGCGTTACTGGGCTCTGAAGCCGTCTTGTTTTCGTTAGTTTTGGTGGTAGCTTTGCTAATATCGGTGAAAATACCTCCGGTGTCTGCCCGGCGCAGGAGAAGGCGGCGTGTTTCTGCAGGCTGGGGCGTGTGGTAGCTGCTGTTTTGCAGACACTTCCCAGTTTTGGGGCACTGGGATGCCTTCTGGAGGTCCCACTTGGACTTTTCACGCATGTGGTGAAACTGCAGCGTGCTGGTGCTCTGCTTCTCGTGGCACCGGGAGCCACCGTAGCCCAGTGTCTGCTGAGGAGCACAGTTATAGTTCATTTAAGGACTCGTCTGGGCCATATGCTAGAAATGTTAGCCTTGTTTCCAGTCTCCATCAGTGCAAAGCCTTCGGTGTAAGTCCATGTGCAAAGTCGTTAGTCAAATGAGAAGTTGTATCGCTATCATCTAATGAAAGTCCAGATCGGTTGCTCCATTAGGAAGCTAGTATTGAAGTTATAAGCATTAGGCTCAAGCTCTGTGTCAGGAAACGCGATAGAGATGCCAGCTAAAATAAGTCTTTTAAGGGTACGTTCATGGTACGGAGGGATTCTGCTGCAGAGCTGGCTAAGGCTGGGACTTGGTAGTGCTGCAGTTTTTAGGTTTGGGTTTGACAGCCGTCAGCCCACCTCTGGCAGGGAGGACAGGGCAGTCTCTCCTCCTTCACTTGAAGGAGGTCCCGATCAGAGCGGTGTCACTGGTGCTTCAGGAAGGCAGGATACTTAATTTGTAATTTTACCGGTGCTGGGCAGTCATCAGCTAAACAGCTCTGAAGTGGGACAGACCGAAACGTCTGTCTATTAGTAGTGCATATGAACTGTGTTGGGCCTCTGTTCAACTCAGGGCATGCGTGTGCTGTTTTGGTGATGGGGAGAGAGTCTGTCTTCTCCGCTGCCCTTACCTTTGGTAGGGCGTTAGGTGCAGCTGTAATGTAAATCACATTTAGGCTTGGGAACAGCATTCCTGTGGACCATCGTTTCTTAAAGGGAGAGCAAATTTACAGGCTGGAGGAGACCTTTATCTGGTGGATGGTAAGTTGAACGCGAGTGAGGATAGCTGTCTGCATGCTGGGCTACATGGGCAAGGCCATAGCTATTAGATGAGGGAAGCGTTTATTTCCCTCTTCATCACTCATGAATCCACGTGTTTAGAGCCCCACAATACAAGAAAGGTGCTGACAGCATGGAGGAGGCTCAAGTGCCACCGACACTGTTAGGTGATGGGAGCACATTGCAAACATGGGGAGGTGCAGGGAGCTGTGTTGTTCTTCTTAAAGATGAGATGGATTAATGGGGATCTTACTGCTCTTCTTAGCGAGTGGTTGCAGGGAAGGTGGGATTAGAGTTCTCAGCCAAGGGACAGGAAGCAACAGGAACCACCTGTAGTAAGGTAAATTCTAACTAGATCAAGAAAAAGCATTTTCACCATGAGGGTGGTCCAGCACTTGATTAGGGGCTGAGAGAAGCAGTGGGAGCACCATACATGACGATACTACAAATGGGACTGGACAGTGCCTTGAGCAACCCAGTCTAACTCGTTGGCTCTGCTTTGTGTAAGAGGTTGTATTAGTGCTGTCCAGTGATTCTTTCCCCTCTAAAATATTCCATGATTCCCTTCAAGATTAGGAAACAGCATTATTCAGAGTAGAATTGACGGTCCCTAAGGGAAGGCAGTACCTCAGCTGTTATCTCTGTGGTTGGCAGCAAAGAATTTTTATTTATGTTACAGGTTACTGCACAGATACATAAGCAAAGCTATAAAATTGCAGTGAGCTGCAATACCTCAAATGCAATCACATTTCATGCAGAAGGCCAAGTTATATTTTGCAAGACCAACATGTGTGGACAGGACTTAAAGTTTACTTGATGAGGACTTTGTGTTTGGAGAAAGTCGTAAACAATTAAAAATGTAGTAGGAGGGAAAGCATAACTTTCAGTAATCTTTGAAGTTCTGTATCCACCTCTGAGTTTTAAAAAGCTCTTGTGCCATAACTTGTGCCCACATACTGTTCTCTGGTTCGTAGGTGGAACCAGTGGAGAAGTCCAGGCATGACAATCTGGTAACTATCATCATGTTGAAATCCTACTCCTAAATCCTCCTTGGTCTCGGAAGTTGTGTTCTTTGGACTTCCTGTGGTTGTTTGCAGCCTCACAGGTTCTGCAGTTAGTCTCTGACAACTGGAATGAGAAAGAACTTTCCCTTGCTCTCTTTACCATCCTTTTGTCCAAACTGATCCTCCCTGCCACCCCTTAAATGCACACTCATGAAATTGGTGAAGTGCCTTTAACTAATGCCATGTGCTTATGCGTATATGTATATTAATCAGCTGTTCTTCTCATTGTCCTCGAGAACATGCTGAAGAGCAGAATTTTGTAAGCCAGGACTGGTGGAACAGGCATGGATCATGGGAGCAAAGCTCTTCTCAGGAGATCCTCTATCTTCTCTTGAATAGGAGTTACCTGGAGCAATGTGGGTATAGGCAAATTTCAAAACACAAGTGAAAGGAACATCCTTGTTATATCAATATGGGAGGAGAAATTGAGACTGGGAAATAAGTGAGCTGAGTTCTGTTCTGGGGCATGCTTCAGTGTCTCATAGCAAGCGTGGAGTGAAACTGATCTGTTTCTTAGTATTTGCTGTAATTGGGATTCTGATAGCATTAGCAAAATTATCTTCTGAATTTCAGTCTGTTGTTGCTTGCGATACAGAGCAAGAGTAAAGGAGTGATGGATACATGTCTCTCCGTGTAGGAACTCTGCAGTAAAATGTTGTAAGTCATATTTTAATAACAAAAAAAACCCTCAGATTATTTCAGAATTTATTGGTTTTAATTAAAATCCATCCATTTCCCTCTGTAAGTCTGCATTGTAAATGCTTGACCAAAGCTTTTCTAGACTAGGAATTTTTTTCCAAAGGTATTTCTCTTGTTCTAGAACTCTAGCTAAGATATCCCAGCATACAGATTGTCTCAGGTTTGTAAGATGAAGTGAATAGCAATTTTTCCCCTAAACCCTACCTATCAGAGGAAAAAAAGTGTTACTCCAGAACTACAGAAAACGTGAAATATCAGCCCAGGGAAAAGTAACACCAAAACTTCTTAGGAACTGGCATGGAAGAAGGTTCATATGCATAGACACAGTAAATCCTGAGCAATTAAAGTTTTTTGAGGACTTTTTGTGATCTTTTTCTCCTCCTTTGTGGAATGTCTCTGTGTTGTCTTCTGGGACTTGCATTTCATGATCTCTAAGTTTCCAGATGCAGTTAAAAGTCTCTACATGAGCAAGACTTGCTTATTTGAGGCTGTCTCCTTACTGAGTTGTTGTATGTTCATGGTTAGTGGAAGCATTTGGTAGGGTTTTTATAGCACTGAATTTGAGATTGTACTGTTTTCTGCTGGAGTGAATGCTTGGGACAAAGTTTTGAGTGTACTGCATTTTATGTACGACAATAAATTATACTAATCAACTAATTGGTGCAGCTTTCTGAGAACTGGAAATTAAATAGATGTCCTGGATCTCTATAAGATGAGCAGTTGTTACTGAGAGAAAATAGCTTGAGATGAAACAACCATTCTGTCTTTCTCAGATTAGAACTGTCAGCATATCCGCTACACAAAAATGACTGAAAATAATCAAGTAATGGTTGAACCGTTCTGTTTCTAATGTGGCCTACTGGCTTGTGTGGTACATGGTATACAAATAAAATGCATCAGTATTTTGTATGATTCTGCAGTATATGCAGGTTTATGGCTGTCTTTTAAGGCTTTATTCATCTGCATTTTTTCTTTTTTTTTTTTTTTTTAATTAAACAGAGGATGATAGGTGGAAATGAATCCTGTACTGCAGGACCAATATCGCTGTCCTACTTAACCTGTGTGGCTCACTTACTGGGAGAATGGACTGGTGTGGAGCATCTTGAAGATTATCTGGGTTATACAGTCTACCTTTCATGGTTGCTTCTTCCACTTGCAATAGCTTTTATATTTCCAGGAATTTTCTTCCTCACCTTTATCTACAGTGCTGTTATCCTTCTTCATCTTCATAAAAGGAAGAGGAAATCAAGTGGAGATAATTCAGGTAACGTTTGGGATGGTGCAAGAAAAATGTTGACAACCATATGGGATGGACATGGAAGAATATGGCATGGTAAGCAAGATCTGACTTTTCATTAAAAAGTGCCGAAGCTCTTATTCCTGGCTTTACCTTTGTGGATTATCAATGTACATCTGATTGTTGTTGCTGTTCAATGAAATTTGAAATTCAGGCCATTTTTTTTCCCCCTAGTTTATCAACGACTGCCATTTGTACTTCAATAATTTCGGAGCTGGGAGAAAAAGTAATTGAGACTCTTTCGGATGTAACGTTTTCAGTCTTGCACTTTTATTCCTTTGCTGCTACCTTGAGATCTCTCATCTAGCTGAATATATGCTATTTTTAAAATAGTTTTTTTTTTTTTTTTTTTTTTTACTTTTTAATAACTACTGGATTTTCCTCATTCCAGGAGGACTTGAAATTATAGCTATGTTAAAAATCAAATTAATTTGCCACGTCCCATGAACTTTTTAGCAAGCAATAAAAACCCAAAAACCTTCTTTCTGTTCTTTCAGAGTGAATATATGAACACTGGAAGCTAAATGACAGTTATAACCTAATAGCTAATACTGTTATGACCTAATAGCTAATATTTCCGCACATATTTGCGTAGTTTAATTACAAGTAACCGACATAATGCCAAACAGTGGCTAAAAGGAACCATCAGTGTTGGTTCACGTATTAGTTGCTAATTTAATTTGACTTCAGAGCCCAAAAGCATTACAGAACCCCACGTTTTATATTTTCTTTCTATGTATTTTTGACAACTACTTTCTCTAGTAGAAGAATGTCAAAACTAAGGGCTCTGTTCCTTGTCCTTCTACTATTATATCTTTTATAAAGACAGTCTTAATCAATGATATGGCTTTTCTTTCTAAGGAAATCATAAGCCTCTTTCAGAACCATTCACTCTAAATGCAGCTAAAGGAGAAAGAGATGTTTAAGAGCAATTTACATAAAGAACAAATCCTTCTTGAAAATCATCTCTATTTGTTCTCCAGTCAAAGGGAAGAGGGTTTTCAAGGCATTGATAGCCAGATGGTGCAGCGGCTGTATCAGATGGGCTTTGTAAGACTAAGATGTAACTTTCAAATCTGTGAAAGTACACTAGATCAAAATCAACAGCAAAATCAAAGAGCTTAAAATGCTCACTTCATAATGAAAAGCTATTTACTTTTTTCATAAGAAAATGATTTTTTTAAGGCCTTGGCGCTTTTCATCTGTAGTAACTTCTTTTTTATAAAAAGCCTAACTTTTTATTTGCACAGAAAATATTCTTATCCAGTCCATCATCTACTGATGTGACTTTTTTTCTGCCCTGGCAGCTGCTTCCGTGTTCTCTGAACACTTCTCTTACTAAATAATGAAATAATTTGTGATACTTGTTTTCCCTGCTTGGTTAATTGATATATCACAGGAAGAACTCTTCCTCCTGAAATCTCACAGCAATGGGAAAAAACAACAACAAAAACCAAACAAATAACAGAACCCTAAAACGGTGTGTGATACCTCTAACCTGTGCACGTGTTAGACACAGGTATCATTCTGGTTGTGCACAGCTGGCAGGGAGCTCAGTTAGTGGCCACTTGTGATGGCACAGGTGATACGTAGGTGTGTTTGCTATAGGTTGCAGCTACACGGCTGTAGAAGGTAAAACAGTGGGAGAAGAGCCAAAAGTACAGACAGAAATTTAAAAAACAGGGGCATGGGGGATTCTTCTGATAACTTCAGAAGTGACGGTTAAAAAGAAAATAAAAACAAACACTAACAAAACTGCTCAGTATTAGCTGAATATGTTTTAAACTGGTCTATTTTGTTATTTTGTGCTTACTGAATATTTTCTTCACTGTTAACTAAATGAGAAACAGAAGTACAATATGAAACTTGTACGTGCTCATGCGTGTTTCAGTTGAGCACGTAAAGCCTCAGACAGCTTTTAGTGCTTAGTGATGGAAAAAACAGAGCAAGCATAACTCTGAGATAAGTAACAAAGATGAGCTTCACATGCTGGAATAAAGAGCCACATAAATGGATGTTGTCATGTCAAATCTTAAACAGCTACTCGTGGCAATGAACTTGACTTTGAAAGGTAGCTAATAGCTTGAAATGGTAGTGTTTCAACACTTCTGTCCAATTCTTATTTTGTTTTATCTTGAATGATTGATTCAGAGGGCTACAGCCTTGAAGGCAGCGAACTGGAAAAAAATAAGGTAAAATTATACAATAGTTGAAGAGATCCAGGCTGTTGTTTTTGTTGTTGTTATTCTGTCTTTCTTTAAATGTAGATCTTCTGATTTAAATGAAGCTTGTATTTCCTGTGAAAACAACTTAGTAAATGCTACAAGTCACCTCTTGACATTTTAGCTGTCACTTTGCTCTAACACTTCTCAATAGATACCGCTTTCAGCTTGCCAGCTTGATGCAAGTTAGTTTCTTTGGGATAGAATTGTATCATACACTGACATCCCTTATGTCTTTGATTCCTAACAGGTTACGAGATTCATGGTGATGAAAACATTCCAGAAGGACCTGCACTTTTTGTGTTTTATCATGGAGCTTGTCCTGCTGACATTATCTATTTCATATCTAGACTTCTTTTAGAAAAGAAGAGATTTTGCTACGTAGTAGCTGATCATTTTGTCTCTAGAATACCAGGTAACATGCTTCATTATAACTGATTGGTTTGAAAACTCTATTGACACTTTTTTTTTACAATGTAAATAATGAAAGTTGAAGTGCAAGCATACAGTTTTCAGCACAAACTCTGAGACAAATTTAGTTGATGCCTGTTGGAGAACAGCTGTTCTCTGTAAAGAGCATATTCAAGAATGAGTTTATGCAACTGGCCCATGCAGGGATGAGTTGTACTCCTGGCTGGGCAACTCCTCTAACAACTCTGAAGTGTTTAGAAACAAAGAAAAAGAGGTAATGGGAGAAACATTTGTATTAATTGATAGCCAATACTTCAAAGAGGTGTTTCGTCTTTTATCAATATAGGCAGAAAGAGTGGTGTATAACCTGATTAAGAAATACATTGGAAGCAGTGCCCTTAAAATTAGTATGGGAGAATAGAGGATGCCGTTGTATATCTCACTCAGTTGAGTATGGTGGGCAGTTGAGACTATCCCCAAGAAGACTTTAAATAGGATCTTGTCCAGAGAAAAGCTGTAGAGGTGTCCAAGTTTGTGTGAAATGTATAGAAAATTAAAAGTATGTTTAGGGCAAACTTTTGGCTGGACAGCCTAGGGAAAAACTATGCTGAAATAAGTCAAGTTAGTTATGTGGGGATTTAGTTTTTTTTTTTTTTTTTTTTTTTTTTTTTTTTTTTTTTTTTTTTTTTTCTTCTGGAAGGGTGGAAAAGGGCAGTTGAATTTCCAAAATACATTAGAATCCAGTTCTCTTACCAAATTCAATTCAACTAAAAACCTCATAATTTGTCTTGTGAATTTATAGGAGTGTTATGTAATGTACTAATATACAACATCAGCAATGCTTTTACTGAAAGCAGTTCATATCAGAGAACTAATTTTGCCATGAAATTATTTCAGCCTTAGTCCCTAAACACAGAACCTTTTCAAGTGGTAATGTTAGGTCTTTGCCTCTACAACTGCTTTTGCCAGTAGACGAAGATTTGGGTTGATTATCAAACTTTTTGTATACATCTGACTAATGCAATCTATTGTGTAGTTTATCGGGTATAATATGGAGTCAAATCTAATAAGTATGCACAGTTGTTAATTAAATATTAGTTGTAGTGTACCGAACAATACCGAACTGGAGGAGCATTTGACCCTCCAAGGGTTAGAGCCGGTATTCAGAGTAACTTCACAGGAAAAGACTGGCAGAAACATCACAAAGTTCAACAAAATTGAATGTGTAGTTATGAATTATTGATGAAATAATCCCATGTGACAGTACAGGTGAGACTGAGTATAAATTGGCTTTGTCAGGAAGGATTTCAGTGTTCTAGTGGACGACAAGGTGAACATGAATCAGCAGTGTGCCCTTGCAGCAAAGAATCATAGAATGGTTTGGATTGGAAGGGACCTTAAAGATCATCTAATTCCAAACTGCCTGCCATGGGCAGGATAGAAGATTAAGTGCATGCTGGCCTTTTTTAGCATGTGTGTAGTTGAGGGAAGAAATTATTTCTCTTGGTTTGGCACTTGTGAGAGCACATCTAGCAGTACTGCGTACAGTTTTGGATGCCCCACTATGAGAAGGACATTGGCATATTAGAGCCATATTCAGTGGATGACTGGAGGCTGGAGTGTGCAATGAGGAGAGGCTTAGAGAACTGGATTTATTTGGTCTGTAACAGATAAAGGTGGGTGGAGATATTGCTGTCTTTGATTACTTAACGGAGGGGTGCAGAGAAGTTGGAGACAGATTCTTCTCAAAGGTGTACAGCAGTAGGATGATAGGTGACAGACAAGCTGCAACACAGAAAATTCCAGTTAGACATGTGGCAAGGTATTTTATGATAAGGATGATCACACACATGAACAGATTGTACAGAGTGGCGGGGGAAACTCCATCCCTGGAGATTCTCAAAACTCAGCTGGCTGAGGCTCTGAGTAGCCTGGCCCAGTTGGGCCACTTTGGGTGGGAGGTTGGACTAGATGACCCTTCCATACCAGGTAACTGATTATGTGAATGATTTAAGGCTGCTCAGGGAAGAGAAGTCCAAGGAGCCCAGACTGTTGTTCTGGATTGTGTCTCAAAGCCTGTACAGTAATCTATGAGTGGCAGCCTAGGTAGATGGAGCTTCTCTTGGGAATCAAACCAGAAAGATGGCCATCCTTTTATCCTAATACTAAGACTGCCTGATCTCGATTAAGGCTTCAGATTAACTTGGATGCCTTTCCAGAAGATGTTTTAATTAACCAAAAGTTACTAGACTCACTCTAGGAGAAATGGAAGAAAGGCTGTGGGCTTTTAGACACACTTGGATCAGATGATTTACTGATCCTTGTGTTTTTATGATTTGTGAATCTGTTATGAATAGCTGTGAGGAATGGCTTGTCCCATGAATCTGAATCTTGGACCCATGCCAGTATGCAGCTGACAATATGCAGTCTTTTTGCTTCCTCTACACTGGGCACTTCTGTACTGAATTAACTGTGATTAACTGGATCATATTTATAGAATATCGCTGTGCCCCTTGAGGGATTCATGAGCCTGCAAGGGGTCAGACAAGCTTCCCCTCCCTGCTTAAGTCTTGACAGATACAGCTTGGTAACCTATGGAAGAGAATTTAAACTAATAGAAGAACTCCTTTAGATACCTGGAAATTCCTGTTGAGCATTGCCTAATGCGTCTGTCTTTCAAGTAGATGCAAAGGGAAATTATTTGCTTGTCTCAATTTATGCTAAATCAATACTATATGTGCTTCTCTTGCCTGTATTTTTGGGGCAGAAAGACATAGAATGCAATCCTTGGGCTAATTTTCTTTTCTTTCCCTATTTTTTTAATACTGGAAGTTGGTCACGGGGAAAAAAAAACACCTTCTGGTACTCCCTGGTCCTTTAAATTCTCATCTGTGTAATAGCCAGGATTATATTGATTTCTCAGAGGCTGAATTAAAATGAAGTCTTCTCCTGAACAGTGGAGAATAGAAGAGTGTGCTAGGGCAAAGGGCAGAGTCCAGGTTGAACTGTCGAATAAAATCAACTTTGGATTTCTTGGTGTTTGGAAAAATTAGCATACCTTGATGTTATGTCTTTGTGTTTAGGATATTTTTTTTTATTATTTAAAATGGAAAAAGTAGATTCATGGTGGTTGTCATGCTATAGCCAGGTACTACCCCAGCGCTTCTTATGATGAGCCTTACCTTGGGTATAGAGTACCCTGGCTGTTTCTTCCGGGCCACTGGATTAATTCCTGTCCTGCTGCTGCTCTGACTTGCCAGGTTCTTCATTACTATTAATACCTCTACTCCCACAGCAGAAAAGTATGATTTGCTGACTAGGCTATGAAATACAGCTCAGAATATAAGGTTTACAGTAAAAGTCAAGGGGGGAAAATACGGCTGAGGAACTTTGTGGAGACCTGAAACCTCACCAGTGTTCCCTATTACAAAATATGGCCTATGTTCTGTTCCTGGTTTCTTTTTTTTTCTGATCTATGAAATGGGCAGACTCATATGGTATTATTCTATCATCCCTGTTCCTTCTGCATGTCTACTGTGGAAAGGAAAGCTATTTTCACAGCTCCTGTTTCCTTGGAGTCCATCTTCCTTTGTGATTCTACCTTTGCTATGCCTGTTTTTATTTCTCCTGATTTCACTGACAGAAAAGAGCTGCAAGATGAGCAGCTTCCCATCCCCAGGTGCATTCCAAAGAGCTTTAATGAGTTTGGGAACGTAAAACCTTGTAAAAATAAAAAATAAGCTATTTAAAATCCCAGAATCAAAACACCTGAGAGAAACGAAATGTGAAAAACTAATTCAGGAGTCACCTGTGCAAATGGTACTAGATGAAGCCCGCTAGTGTTACATGCGGTACAAAGCAGATACAACAAGCTGTGAGACAGCTACAGCAGAGCTTGTGTTCTGGTGTTATGCTCACGGATAGATTCTGATTGTGTGTAGGTAGAAATCAGGAGCAATTATACTCATGTCACTGACAGATTCATTGGAGTTTAGCTAAGAATAAGCTGATGGATGATATGCTGCCTCATGATCTCCTTCCAGAGTCTTTAGTTTATGCAGTGTGTACAAAAGGATAGAGCTTTGTCTTCTTAACTGTACCTTCTCTTGTGTGTCTGTTCATGTTAACAAATCTTCATTTGCAGAGTAAGAAAAGGTGATCTGTTATTGAGGGTTAGGCTTGACTAGATCAGTTCTGTGCCCTCGTTTGTGGCTGATCGGGTTAAGTTCGACTCAGTGGGAAACATCAGGAAAGAGAAATAATCTTTCCTATGCTGCTCAGTGATCTGAAGCTCCTGTTCCAGTATGTAGTACTCACAAATGCTACATAAATTGAAAAATTATTGATGTAAGTGAACATGACTGGCTTCCTGCTAGTTACGTTCTTTTACATTAGATTAGTAGTCTAAATTGAGCTTGTGAGATAGCATGTGATTTTACTGGAATGGAAAACATAAATTTTCAAGTTTTTAGACTGAAATTTACAAGCAGAACTCAATGCACCAGTCCTTCTAGCACTATCTTTGGGATTTTAGACTAGTAGACAAATTTTAGCCATTGTGTTCTGTCTTGGGAATTTCTGCTCAATGATAGTATGAATTAATGTTTTCTGAATTAATATCATCTTACTTTGCAGGTTTTAAAATATTAGTTGAAGCATTTGAAATTTTGCATGGACCAAAAGAAGCATGTGTCAATGCTCTGAAGAAAGGCTATCTGTTGGGTATTTCTCCAGGTGGAGTTCGGGAAGCACTTTTTAGTGATGAAACATATGTTATTATATGGGGCAATCGAAAGGGCTTTGCTCAGGTTGCCATTGATGCGAAAGTGGTAAGTATGAGTTATTGCAGAAGAAAAGTTTAAAAAAAAAAAAAAAAAAAAGCTTACACACTGGTTCTTTCTTCCAGGGGAAGCTGTTTGGATTACCAAGTATTTGGTGTTACGTTGCTGAGTGTCATGAATACAGTCTACTTGCTTTTTTAACTAAACTTCATGACTTTTGCTCTTTTTGATAGAAGATTTTGGAGTCACCTGGGAATAGTGTGGTCAGGAAATCCAGAGTTTAAAAGAATAAGAGATGAAATCTAGGGTGGTTTCTACTTCATAAGCTTGTGCTGTTTTACATCTACCTGGTCAGGGTTGTGACAGATCAACCTCTGACCGGAATGACTGCAAAACAAAAGTATTTCTCTTTCTCCTGTCATTGAAGTACACTGTGACTCAGCAGACCTGCCTGTGCTGTTGTACTTGTACTAGAAGCACTGGCTTTATATACTGCATTGGTATTTATGTGCTAGGAAGGGATGTCTAGGGCATATAGCAGCAGCAAGAGCTGCTGCTTCTTGGTGTGAACTATTTCTTTTCAGTTCTGTCAGTTATTAAGCATTGTCCTGGGTCCTTGTAGACAGGTGGTTATTTATTTGGGACCAACTGTGAAAAGCACATAAGTGTATGATACATTTGAATTGTATCTATTTTAATAACCCTTTCAGAGTCCCTCTCATTCTATATTTGTACTTGAAAGTTGTGTTCGTATGTGTATAGGTGTGCATATGCCTGATTTAAAACTAATTGTCACTCCAAGAGGTTTATATGTAGGTACTGTCAAAGAGAGACTAGTTAAATCTATGAATTTTATACCAAACTGGAATACTTTTAAGACTTAATTTTAAATATATTTCACTTTTATCAGGAGGAAGATAACACAGTTTAAACAGGATATTTTCAATAGATCAGATTTTACTAATACATTGTAAAAGCATACAAAAGGCCATACATGGGGTTTAACTATGCTTGTACTGCTTATGTCTAGTTCACTGAACGTATATTCAGTTCCTTTGTGCACTCGCAAAGATCCTGCAGCTTCAATTCCACCCTCCTGCCCAATAATTGAGAGATTCAAAAGAATATAAATAGTGTTGGAGGCACTCTTAATTGTGAATATAATTCTTCATGGGAAAAAAAAGTTTCTGAATGTCAGTACTGGGACCTTCAGCTTCCTTAGATTGTCTCTTCTCAGCAGTTTACTTGCCAGAGTTACTGCCATATAAACCAACTTGGTACATGCAGAAATCTCTTATTTCTGTGTCAAAAGTAAGCTGTACCAAAGAAGATCGTTCTAGAATAAGAAAACGCATTACCATTAGTCTTAGGCAACTACACTTCTTATTCTCTATTGTTGCACTGGATTATTTATAAACTTTTGAAACAACTTTTTAAACAACTTGATACCTGTATAAAAAGTTTAATTTACTAATTCATCTACATGCTTTAAAAAAAAAAGTTTGAAAGAATCTGGATGTGTGAAAATCTTAGAGATCTCTTTCTGATAATTTGCTTGTAAATTGATGTTAAAAATCTTAATGTAGTAGAACCTCCCTCCCCACACAGTCCTTATAAATCTTGACAGCTGTTTGCAAGTTCAAAAACAGCAATAAAAGCTTGAAATATTAACACCATTCCAAACATTCATCAGCAGAAGTGACTCATGGACCTGTACCAAATATGACACATCATGTGTGAAGCAATGCTATCAGTGTAGGAGAGCTGAATCAGACAAGTTTAGGGTCCCAGTCCTGTCAATTCTTTGAGCATAACTACAAATTAGGGAAGAGGTTTAACCACTTAATTCACAAATGTGCAAATACTTCTAGACAAGAGGAGGCTTAAATGCCTAACAGGTTCTGAAAACCTGTACTGCTTTAAGAAAATGGACTTGCTGAAACTTCGTGGGAGAAGGTCACAGAAGAACTTAATGAATCCTTGTTTTGCTCTCTGTATGTCCTTGTATGACAAACACTTCTGAAATTAATTTGCACATTGGGTTTAAGTGAGGTAGAAGTCTTTTAGATAGTGTTATCTTCATTGAATTCTTAATATCTTTTTTTCCCTCCTAGCCCATCATTCCTGTGTTTACACAAAATGTTCGAGAAGGCATTAGGACATTAGGAAGAATAAGTAAGATATTTTATATATACTTTTTGTAGTTTATTTTTCCATATGTGGTTAGCCTATTTCTCTAGAAATGAACCCCATATAAATCTGAGATTTGACATAGCCTTGTTACTTGAGGTTTGCTCACCAGCAGAATCCAGAGATTTTTATTTAGATTTAATATCAGCATTAGATGTGGTATTGGCTCACCTAAGTTATTGTCAACATGATAATGTGCCTTCAAAAAGAAGTAGAAGAAAGGAAGAAGTAGCCAGAAAAAGGCAAATAGCTAATGTCTGCTAGACCAACTCTGGGTCTTCTGCTGTCTGTTAAGATGCAGGGGTTTACAGTTGTCAGTATCTTTAAATATTCTCTTAATACTCTATGCTTAGACCTCTATCTGTCTTCAAAGGGTTCATCCTTAGTATACTATGCAGCTCTAAACCTGTAGTTTCTCACAAAATCTTGCTTTTGCCTGCTCTCTTTCCTCATTTTTGGGAGTTCCAGCACACTAACAGATAGGTGTTTGTCTGAAGAGTCCACCTCTGGGATAATTAGGTACCCATATCTCTGCTTATCTCCTCTTGTTAACTGCCCCTGCACTTTTTTTTTTTTTTTGCATTCTTCAACTTGCTGTTAGCAGAAAGGACCTGAACAGTCTCTTCTGTACAGCATGTTCTCTTTAAAGTATGGCATCATCTTCATCAAAGGACTGCAGGACAAAACAGTTCCATTTCTTTTTCTCTTTAATTAAAAGCTATATATTGCATGGAGAAAGCCCAGGCATCCAATATAGATGTGCAGAGTGATTCACACATTCTCCAGATTCTACAAAAATAAATAGCAATTAATTGTTACTATGTTCTAGAGAATCTTCCCAAACTGCAAGTTTAAGCCAGAAAAATATTGTGACTTGTGTAATATAACAGAGGTGCTAGAGGATTTTAATTCTTTTCATTGCTCTTGTTCAAATACATTGCTCTTGCTTGCATAGTATTTGAGTATTCTTTGTTCTTACGGGTTGTGTACAGAAAAATTCACATCTGTCACAAAAGTGTTTTTTTTTTTTTTATGCCAACACTAAGTTAAAGGAATTTCTTGTCTGAAATTGAAGAAGAGAATATTAGCACTCATTTTGCAAGGAATGTGTTCTAGTTGTGTTTGGGACAGATGCTTAGGAAGTGACATGAGGAAGAAGTCTCCTCTTACAGCTGACTTAATTTTTTTGTTGTTTTCTTCTTTATGTATTGTTTCACTGTAAGCAGTGTGTGGTCTGAAAGAGCAATTCAGCATTTCAACATGGCTGACTTTTAGGTAGATATGACTATTTCTGATCCTTTAGACCTCAATGGGATTAAACAGAACAGCAGTCTTCTATGAATACCAGTTTCTTACGCTAACCTGTAAAATTAGCTAAATGGTAATACCTGTTGTGTATGTTCCCTTCCTCTCCAGAGGCAGCTTCAGAACTTTATTTGCTTTCATCTTTGCAGCTGTTCTTTTGGGGGGATATTTCACACTAAAGTGATTTTGGAAGCAAGTCTTATGTCAGTGTTAATGCAAATTTTGGAAAACGAAAGGTAAAATGACACATTCTCTTGAGATGATACATTTGAGAATCTGGGTCATGGGCTGGATTACTTGACAATCCAGTTTCAGTTTTAAAACGTGGTGAGGGGGAAAAAAAAACCTTGTGGAGTAATCTCAGTCTCTCTCTTCTCTCCCCCCCAATCTGTGTTTTTTTTTTTTTTTTTTTTTTAATATTAGAAATACTTAGGAAACTATATGAACGTATTAGATTGCCAGTAGTTCCTATGTACGGTGGGTTTCCAGTCAAGCTTCGTACATTTGTTGGAGAACCCATTCCATATGATCCAAATATAACTGCTGAGGAACTGACTGCTAAGGTAAGAGATTTGTGTATATATATATGCGTGTATATATATATAAAATATTTACTGATCTGCTAGAAAATACTGGAGTAGTCTTGTCAAGAAAGTGGTCTATGTAGTGGAGGAACTAGTTGTAGAAGTTGATGAAATCATAGTAAACTTTGTACTTGCTTACCTCTAAATATTCCTCCTAAATGCTGGTGTATTGCTACACCTTGTGTATGTTCTGGGCCTTTTGAAATCATTATTATACTCTATTTGCTTCAAGAAACAACTTGCTTTAGGGCCAAAGGAAGTTCAGTCAGCTAAGACTGCTATGGGGTGCTAAAGAAAGTCATGGGCAATTCACCCAGGGAAAGTGTTCTGGATCTTTATCACTTAGAAAGTTACCAATGAAGCCTTTAAAATACAGCAAATCTGTGGTCACAGACTGTTGAAATTCTGTGCAATGAATCAACTAAAGTTAAATCATTTCATGTCTCTGTACAGTCTGTTTCCATTTCTATTTCCCCCAACTTCTCACCCTACAAGTTAACTCTGAATGTTCGCCTTCTTCAGACTTCAGTGGTTTGTAGAGAAGCTTGTCACGTTCTTGTATTCATTCAACTTGTGAATAGATTTCACAGTGCAGATATAAAACGTGTGAATCAGTCAGATTGAGGGCACTGAAACAGCCATTTTGAAAGCTTCATAGGGGTTCATGTTTAGCATTCTAAAAACTTCATATGAAAGATCTTTGTTTTTGACAATGCAGGTGTCAGTTCAGTTTTCTGTCATCACCTGCTTATTCTTTCATTTGGTCACTGCAAAATGACTTCTTGAAATGTTTATCTGCATTATCTTATGCCGTGTTTATATGGCTAACTGAGTGCTTCTTTTGGGGGTTCAGTCTGACAAAGTGTTGTGGTTTAACCCGGCCGGCAGCTAAACACCACACAGCTGTTTGCTCACCCTCCCCCCTCCCTCTCTGGGATGGGGGAGAGAAACGGGAAAGTGAAGCCTGTGAGTTGAGATAAAGACAGTTTGTTAAGACAGGGAAATAATAATTACAATATTAATAATGATAATAGTACTACTAATAATGTGTAGAAAACAAGTGACGCACAATGCAATTGCTCACCAGCTGCTGACCAATGCCCAGCCCATCCCGTAGCAGCTGCCCCCCCCACCCCGGCTAGCCACCCCTAGATATTGTTCAGCATGCCATCAGATGGTATGGAATACCCCTTTGGCCAGTTTGGGTCAGCTGTCCTGGGTCTGTCCCCTCCCAGCTCTTGCTGCACCCCCAGCCTGCCCGCTGGCAGGACAGAGCGAGGAGCTGAAAAAACCTTGGCTTGCTGTAAGCATTGCTCTGCAGCAATTAAAACATCAGCATGTTATCAGCACTCTTCTCATCCTAATCCAAAACACAGCACCCTACCAGCGACTAGGAGGAAAATTAACTCTGTCCTAACTGAAACCAGGATATAGAGCCTCAGCACTGTTGGTTTGCAGAAGCAAATGGGTGTGTATAAATGACTTTCAGCCATGCTTTGGAATCTTACATTTGTACACACCCTCACTTCCTTCTGCCTTAAGGGTGCATTCTGCTAGGTTGAGCCCACGGAATATGAATCCCCTAGAATCCCAGAGTGATTTTAATGTGCTTCTTCTCATGTTTCTGACTACGGTATGGTATTCATTTTCCCATTATATATAGCAAAAAAAAAAAAAGTGAGCTTAATTTTTTTCCTAATAGAAGCTTTGCTCCTGTAAGGACATTTAGGGCGTGGACAGGGACCTGCTCCCAGGACTTAGCAATTGATGGCTTACTTCACAGGAACAATGAGACCTTGCACCAAGAATATCTCTTCCCCTCCCTGACCCAGGGTCTGCAAAACCAATAGGTCTCTGTTCTGTCTCTTACCATGAGACTTTAATAGTCTGTGCTTCTGTAGATAGAACAGGAAAGTTGCTGTGTGTCTTCACCATAACTTCTGTGTATTGCTGCTTTTCAATGTTCCCCATACAGGTATTATGTAACAGAATGGCTGTTACTAACTTCTGGGCCTGCTACATTTTTGAGTGCAAGTGAATAATGCTGTCATATGCAGTTATTTAGGTGTGATCTAAGTATGCTTTGCTGGACCAGTCCCTTTAGGGGACTTGGATGCAGGGATAAATATTTTGTAAAAAACAAATGTACTTAGATGGGATACAATTGTGTTTCCAGTGCTGCTTCTGATCCCGTGTATAAGCAAAATTCTTGCATACCAAGTGTTACTGATGCAAACCTGGGCATAGACAGAAGTTTGAATTGCAGTACAGTATACAGGTACTGACATGCTTTATAGATCTAGGTCTCTGCTAGCTTACTCCATCACCATTTTACTATTGCGTATCACTAATAGAGCTTGTGAACACAGCTAACAGATGAAAGATACTAGTTTGCTGGTAGTGATCCCACAGACAAATCATGTGGATTTAATAATGGAAAAATAGTATTTTGTACTTAAAATAGTTCTTCAATATTTGAAAGGATGAAAAAGAGCCTAGAAATGGTGTTTGTGTGTGAACAATATAAAGATGACTTAATTTGACCCAACCCTTTTCTCTTTCCTTACAGACAAAATCAGCACTCCAGGCCCTAATAGAAAAACATCAGAAAATACCAGGAAATATATGTAGGGCTTTAATGGAACGATTTCAAACACGACAGAAAGAAGACTAAGGTCTTCTGAGTAAGCTACTATTTAGTTACAATATTCTTAAAGTCATAAATATGACTTAGTCATTCTCCTAATCATAGTTTTTTAAATGCTGTCCTATATTTTAGGATACAAGATAATTTCCTTTGCTTTTTCCCTTGTTCAGTATTGGGCTCAGGAGCCCAAACTTTACATTTTGCCCCAATACAAATCATTTAACTTTTGACAAATGCATTCCTATGTTGAAAGTGTTTATGCAAAAATGACACTTGAAGTCTTTCTGTTCACAGTCTCATTTTTTTTCCTTTTTTTTTTTTTCTTTTTTCCCCCCATCATCTATGGTTGCTGGTTTAATCTGGATGTTAGACCCACTGCAGAGCTAGGGTCTTACTGTCTTAATCATCATCACAGCAAATAGGTTTTATAGGCCAGATTAACTATCCTACATTTATTAAAACTTTCTCTAGGTTATTGCTTTCATGCTTCTGACAAACCTGTTGCTGACAGTAGCAGTTAACCTTCTGTGGCCTGCAGTACCTCTAGCTATGCCTGTAAAACCTGCAGTGAAAACTGTTTGGTTTTACTGGGTTTGCTCAGAAAGCAGTGAGTAGAGATTAGAGAAAAGAACTGCAGTGAACCAAGCAGGTTTGTTATGGAAACCAGTCTGATGTGGAGCGAATCACAACATGACAGCATGGTTGCACTTCCAAGCTGAGCCTTAATGGATATTTACCCTCAAGTACGGTGTTGTCCTGTATACTTCTCAGTGATTTTGAATGCGCAAATTCTCCTTCAAATGAATAAACCAAGCACTCAAACTTGAAGAAATGGAAATGAGGGTACTATTTAGTAACGCAAGCCCAGAAAGCTTTATAATAAAGGAAAGAAAAAATTAATACAACACTCCTTTAAAAAGTGATGGTTCTTTTGAAAAAGAGTGTGTGTGTATATATATATTATACATGTAAACTGTTAAACCGCCATAGTCTTCAAACACAGTTTTTATGTAAATTATTAAATCAGGGTTGAGAGGGAGATTCTATGTACTTCCCATAAGTAAAAACCATTGAAGAAACAGGAAGAAATTGTAGGGTTGGGCTTTTGTGCACTTACAGTAAGCTTCTTTTTTCTTCCCTGAACTGAACCTTACACTTTTATTATCCAAATAGGAAATATCTGAAATATTTCCTCTGATTGCCAGCAAGTTTAATCTATAGCTCTTTAAAGAGTTCTCAGATGCTAATTTCTTTTAGAATGATGACAAATTCCCTAAGAAAGGGTAAAAGAGTGTTTCTGTATATTATGTGGTCTCCTTTCAATAGTGTTGGGTTTTGACCTTTTTTTTTTTTTTTTCTTGAAGACAACCCCAACTTTTTAAAAGAGCAGTTGTATTCAAATAAATATCCATTACCCCAAACACTGAGTGGTGAGGGTGTCTGTATGTAAAAGAAAACTCAGTTTAAAAGTTTCTGGTAGGCATGAACAGACCTTACCTTTTGTGATCTGAGAATCTGTAAAATTTATTTTGCTAAATGTGGGATATTTGATGCAATTTTTGTCCCTTGAAGAATTGAAAGATGAGTATGAAAAATGAAGGGCAGTATTGCAACTCTTTAAGTGTTTGTACTTGTATAGGCCTTTCATATTTATTTCTATATATAAGATTGTATAGAAGACACCTTTCAAATAAAATTGACAGTTGGAACGGGTTTCTGAGGTTTTGTGTTGTGTTTAATCTAAATGAAATTATGCATGGCCTGCCCTGCTGAACCTTTATGTACGTAATACCCTTGAAAAGTTCTGCCTGCCTAGTGCTTGAATAACGGGTGGACCAAAAAGGAATGAATTAAAGGGAAAGTAATTGAGGTAAAGGTGGAAAACAGGACAAAAATCCCATAAGGAACAAGGTCTGAGTTTTAATAGTTGTAATCAATGTCGCAGGAGGCCTTAAGGGGCACAGCAACACCACCATGATTACATTTAAGATTCCACAATAAGAAATGTCATAAATACTGACTTAATAGGATTTATTTGTGCAAGTAGGGTAGATAATCATTTGCACACCCAATTTTGTTGAGAAGGAGGGAAGGACAGATCTGGAGACTTACACAAACAGGATTACAAACTACTTTTAGCTGATTTGGTTTACTGCGTGTTAGGCAGAAGTATTTAAAGGAAATTTTCACAGCATTAGACTAGACCACTGATTACATGATTAGCCTTTGGATGTGCTGAAGATTTTCCAGATTTCTCTGTGCAAACACCATAACCAGGATGTACGTTTTTAGGTTGGTTGGAAGTAGGAATGGAGTGACTGCTGTACTGATAGGTATTTGTCATTATCTCTCAGCAAGATAACAAACCTCCTACTGGCCAATTTACTGTCCTGTTGTGTAACAGCAGAGCTCAGCCTGGCCATCTATTATTAGGATGCTTTCATATGAAATTAATCACTGAAATGCAAGCTAGAGCAGTTAATCAGCATTGTCAACACAATCGTGCGATTCATCTTGTATTGGGTTTGCTGCACAAGTATACCATTATGTTGCTTCACCCTGTTATTCTGAAGAGAAAGATACAGTGATGGTGACACTTAACTTGTTAGCTCTGCAGTGCTTAATCCCTATTAAGCCTGCCATACCAACAGGGTGCCAAAAGTAAATGTGCTTAGAATTGCTGCATGAGTGTAATAGCATGGAAGATGCATATTAAGAAAGGTAATGCTCCTAAACATTTCTGCTGAAATTTCATGAGGCTGTGTGATGTCACTTATTTTCTTACTTTTATTCACCTTGTTTCTACAAAGGTCTTTGACAATACAGACCAATGATGCTAGTACCCTTTTTTTTTATATATACACCTATATTATTTTAACATTCACGACTAGCCAAAATGAACATTGGTCTCAAAATGACTTACTCTTCTCATCACGGGTTATTCACAGTACTTGCTTGTTTGCTTTTCTTAAGTAATTTTGTTTTGCACAGACTTAATATCTTGGCTTTTATATCTTGGCTTTTGGTCACTACACACATTGAGAGATGATATCAGATGTTGCTTCCTGAAACATTTTTTAATTGTTATAGTGATCTCTCAATGTCAGAAAATTGCTCACAGAAGTGTAATGAACTGTGGGGAGAATTTTTCTTAAACTAAAAAACTTGCTTACGTGCATATGAAGTAGGTACAATACTTCTCCCCGCACTATGAAGTTGAGTCAGCTGTTGTAGAAACAAACCTATTCTACCAGGCCTTGTGTTACAGCCAGCACATGTGAGCAAGACTGCTTTTGAGAACTTCTGCCTAACCTGCAGTAATCCAAATGAGCTAAAAGGAGTCTGACAGCAAGACTGTCCATACCGGTTACTGTAACTGGAGAGAAAGTGCAGCATGATTCTTCAAATTACATTTGGCTCCTGTTTGCTAGCTAATTGCATTGCATGCTCTGGAAACAAGAGGTGTTCTAATAAAATAGAGAAAATCTTAAGTTTAAAAATCTATATTAAAAAGCATTAAAGTTGCAAGGCAAGAAATTCAACTATTTTTACCTAGTTCATTTTAATGAGAAACAACTGACTAAACATCAGGGTGGTCAGTAATTCCTAAGTTCATGTCATCTTTACAGGGAACTCGTAGCAGGTGAATTGGGGTGATTCCTGTTGCAGATATACCTGATCTTCATGCATTCCAGACTGGTTTTTACTCTTCTTTTTTTCCCCAGTAGTGGTTTCGTATAGCTGGATCTGTGCTGTGCCCAGAGCAGTTCCAGTGCTTCTTCAGTTACTACTTAGGCAGGAACAGAAGTATGGAACCCAAAGAATATTTGTTTGTTCTCTTTTTGATCTCTTTGAAGTCCACCAAAGATACCTAGAAACGCTTCTGAACTCCTATTCCAGCTGCTGTGATGGAGATGCCAGTTCTCCAGACACGTCTTTAATGGCCAGATTATATACCTTCTGGTATGAAAACTACTTTCATTGTGGATCCACCAAAACTTTAAAAGTGCCCTGTCCCTTCTGAAATGTATTCATTTTCTGTTGTGGATATCGTCCATTGGATTACTTTTCATAATCAGCTGGCACAGCAGCTGAAGGCTTGTGTGGTCGATTTTTTTTCCTGTAGATTTCCACATTCCCGACAGACTTCTTGGCATGTTGATCTTGCTTTGTGAGAACAAGCTTGAGGGAAGAGGCTTCCTGCAACTTGGCTCAGTCTCTAAAGGCTGTGAATGAGAAATATGAAACAAGGCCTACAAATGAAACAAGCACACCCAAACCCCAAATGGCTTTGGAATCCTAATTCTGGATAATCCTGAGTCACATTTAGAGAAATAAAGCAGCCTGGCCCCTTTTTCTCCTTGCAAAAGCAGTCTGCTGGCACAGAAACATAGCAGATCTGGCGTTATTTTCAAGACTGAACTTGCCATATGAGTTGAGCTGTGGCAGGGGGGATTTTAGAAGGAGCAACCTCAGGAGAAGGCCTGGCCACCCCATGCTCAGTGGCTCAAGCACCCTCAAATACCTTGCTTGGCCCAGGGCTGGCTCAGGTACAGCTGAACAGGTACTAGGAATTACAGCAGAGGAGATAATTTAGTTAAATGCGGTTCTTTGTTTTTGCGCATCCCACCACCACCTTTAAGATCCCCATACAGAGCATGCCTCACAAGGGGAAGCTGCTGTTCTGACAAGTGAAAAAGCGTTATATAAAAGAGGCTCTGGTATCTTCTGTCATACATAAAGCATCCACAAACACCACTTCTGGGAGGTAATGAGGCTTCTGCACAGCAGCTTTGATAGATAAACTGACAGATGCTCTTATGCTACATAAATTATTCAGCCCTTCTGGTGGAGCATCTGGTCTGTACGTGGACCTAAAGTCAGGCTGAACACAGCAGTTTCAGCTTGCTTTGGTTGCTTCATACACGGTGCCTCATTATTTAGTTTTTCAGTGCTTTCCTCATGGCACAGTGGATGTACAGTTTGGCAAACATTTAACATTGGAAGATTGATTTTGTTGCTGTCTGCACAAAGGTAAGAGGAGCTCAGCGTGTAGGTGGCTAAGCACCACCAGTGCCCAGAAACGCACTCAACAGAGTAATGGGAGCAGAGAGTTGACCAAAAAAAGGCAGGCAGAAAACAGCCGATGGAGTCCATTAATCAGTCTTTTTTTTAGTTTCTTACCTCTTAGCATCTTCTGACTATTAATGGCTACAGGACCAGATAGTATCTAATCTAATTAGGCAGCAGCGTGTGTCTGTGCATGCGTGATTCCCTGTTTCATCTGTATAAACTGGAACTGTGGCACCTACTTTAGCTACTGTTGCAAGACAAATAGCAGACCATTATTATTCAATCCGCCTGCTACTTTTGAGAATGTCAAGATGGTATCTTTCAAGCTTGCTTTGTCATTATTTTGCTTAATCATTTTTTATTAGCTTGCGGACTAAGTAGTTTCTGTAGATGTACAAATTTCTAACAGGACCATCTCTTCAAACAGCAAAACATGGACCATACCATGACAGCAAGCAAATAATGGTTCCTGGGTTATCAGGTACATTACTGTAAGTGTAGGAATGAAGTCTTTAGGAATCTTTTCATCAACTGGGAGGTTGCACCTCTGAGGATTTGGGCCCCATTTCCAGCGCCTAAAATGGACAGCATCCATGTTAGCAGCATGCTCGCATCAGGACAAATAAAGCCTGAAATGCTGAGGTCCCAATGTACAAATATTTGCAGTAGTGGTCTTCCTGAGTGCCAAAGTAACATATAGAGGAACAGCAGGTTCAACAACGAGGGAAACAGACACACTGAGATATAAGGGATTGTTGGCTACTGATGCAATCTCACCCAGAGAGGGGGGACCTCTTGAAAAAGACTGATATTCTTTTGTCAAGGCTGTCCTTCAAAGGAGTTTTATCTCCTTGGCAAGCTGTCCCGTTTCACCAGTCACTCATGGTTTCCAGGGAGGTGCCAAGCAAGAGATGGCAAAGGAGACATGAAGAAGAAAAACACATGAGCCTGTAGTATCAGTTTTTTTGGGACAGAATGAGAATGTGCTTCCATCAAATTCAATCAGATTTAACATTAAATTACTGGGAGCTGCAACTGTTTTGCAACTGGGGAGAACAAAAGGTATTTGGCTGAGCATTGGTAGGATGCATCGGAAGGTGGAGGTGATTCATCCCCATGTAAATGCTGTTGCTGGGGTGGGGCAAAGTCAAATTGAAGATGTTCAGTAGGTGATGGCAGCTCCCTGAAATAAATAAATCAAATGGAGAAAATATGACTGGCTCCATGTAATTCATATGCTGATGAGCCAAGTTTCCTTTCCTGGGATCCCATGGTGTTCTGTGCGTGTGCTGGATTCACTTCTTATTTCAGCAGAAAAACCTGAAGGTTGATTTCTTGCAAGAATTCGCTGACCTTACAAGAACCCATTAAAAATGGAAACTCTTGATCCTGCTGATTTTTTTTTCCCTTTCCTCACATACTTTTTGCATCTCAGCTCAGTGAGCAGTGCTGCCCCTCACCAATTTCTGCTGTCCGCAGCACAGAAATGGATTAATATTTAGCATGGCAGGCTTTCTTATGTTTGAAAAACTGTCAGAATGCAAGATGGCTCAGTGATGCTCAGATAGTGCAGTTGTGCCCCTTTTTAAGATGAAAGGAAAACTTGTTTTATATGCTTGATCCTCAATGTCCTTTGCCCCTTGGGTGCTTCTTTCACACTTGCAAATACAGAAGCAATAACTCCTAGCATGGAAAAACACAACATTGCATCACTTTTGCAGGCATCCAAGGGCAAACAATGGAGGGATCTTTGCATGCGGAAGTTTACAGTATAAAAAATGATTTGCAAAATTTTTGGCTGTTTTTTTCTTCCCTCTTCTCCCCGGGGCATGCTGGCTGAAAGTTTGCAGCCAGTGTTTCTAATGTCAGAAACAATGAGGTCATGAAAATTTAAAAGCACTGCTGCCTTGGCACGAGTGGGAAACCACACTGCTGAAGCAGAGGCTATTGCTCTGAATACTTCAGCTGAACTTTTCTGGGCTTTAATACCAAGTCCTACGTTCATGTCCTGGCAGCATGCATGCAGGAAGAGCTCAGGTCAGGGCTGTACACCAGGTAAAACGGCAGCGATGCAAACTGGCACGCAGGAAGAAAGCTATTCACACAGCCTGATGTGGGCTGAACACACCCTCCAAAGAGCCCTCTTTGCAGCTTCTACTTAAAAACTGGACATGCCCAGCTCCATTTCTCACCCTCCCTGCTATGCTTCTCCAGCTGTGTCTCCTCGCTGCCTTCTCCTTTTGCATGGTCTGATCTGGACACTTACACCTTCATCTCTAGGCACTGCATTTGCATATTTTTCCTATAACTCGAGGCATTTGTAAGAGAAGTAGCAAAAAGATGCTGAGACCAGAAGCTTCCCTGCTTTCTTCCCACTGCACCAGATGCCTTAATAAGAAGTAAATCATCTATTAAGAGATCTGGCTTCCTGTGTGAATTCAAATGACACCTCTTCAGAACTTCTTTTGAATCGAGGTAGCAGATAATGCAGAGCAAATTATTGCTTCTGATAACTCAAGTTTCAGAGAAATGTCAGATAAATTCTTCAAGGCAAACTGTAATGAACACAAGGCTTTTATGTTCTTCCAACATTTTTTGTTTTTCTCTAAGGCTGCCCTGTTTTTTCTTCCTCTTCCTTTAGGAAATGTGAGAGCTGTGATCTCAAAATATGTTGCATGGGTGCACACAAGAAAACATACTCCAAAGGATAAAAGTGCTACCAAACACTTCCCTTCCTACTTTAATTCTGCTTCAGGCGGAAATAGAAACAGAGCATATTATCTCTATGCGCAGGAAGAAGCATCCTGTGGCATAGTATGCTGGCAAAATGAATTATATATGCAAGAAAAGTTAATTAAAAAAAGGTTTTATGAGATTGTATTTAAAACAATATTAAAAGAAGTTGAAATTGAGGTTTCTCGTGTAATACTTGTTTCCACTACCAGTGAAATGCTATAAGTGTTTGGAAATACAGTTCAGTGACTTCTCAGCCACAGCTCAGAGGGGATGTGCCACACCAGAGCAGATCACATCATCTGCCCATATCGCCATGTAAGCCAAGGCATGCACTGGTGAGGACTACTTCAGATCATGGGTAAAAATTCTGGCAAGAAGACTTGCCCTTTTGCAATTCCACGGGGTTGTGTAACAGATAAGACACACACAGACCCTGCAGCAGTCTTATCCCAGCAATCTATACAGGGAAACTGAAGACAAGTTTTGTTTTGTAACTCATTCTGTAAAAAAGCCTCACAGAGATGCTCTACAGGGAAGAAAAAATATTTTCCATGCTAGATTAGTATGCCACTTTAATGAAATCCTGTCCCAGTAGGGTGTTGAAGAAGACATTATCACTGAAATCTGGGGGAAAGCATCATCCAGCCTCATGTCTTGCTATCACAGAGTAACAATTTGGGATAAGGTGGTGTGTCCAAATACAAAAAAAAACAACTACCAATACACAAATAGAATAGAGTTGGTTAGTTATAACTTTAAAGATCAGGTGGATCAGATATTAAAGCAAAAGCTCATCTAAAACTTGATTTCTTATTAGCTACATGTCACACACGACAGCTCATGCTTTAGAAAGATATGACTGTAAGGCATGCTTCTTCTTAATTGCCAACACTCTCCTGCCAGCTGTTGGTTGGGGCAGAGCCCCCCCTCCGCCAGAGCTGTAACCCCTGCATGGGCACCAGGGCTTCCCACAAGAGACTAAACAGCCCATTTCCTCCTTTATACCATAAGACTTAAACTTCAACCTCATTTTTCCTTTGCAAGCTCATAAAAGCCTGCACTGAGTGTGCTGCTCACACGGGTATGATATTTGGAGATGTTGATTAAGGGTTACCCTTAAGGTATGCTATACGCTTTAGGCTATAACGGTGTTTAAGCACACAGCAATTATTTACATTCCTTTGGATGCTTAAAATGCCTCCACAGAAATAGCAAGTGTTATAGCCCACTATGGGCCAGCAGCAAGTCCTCATTTCTAATTTTATTTTTGTTTGTTTGTTTTTTAGATTTGAAAATATGGGCGAAGTGGAGTGACACATAAAAGTCAAAGAAATTGCAAGTCAGCACAATTGATCCTGGGAAGAAAGCAGAGGCAAAAGGTGACACTACTCTAACCAGTCAGAGAAGTTGTTCTGGGGATTAAGTTTCCTGCCTTTATCAGGACATTGGTAGGGCATGCCTGAGGACATCAGACCTCTGATGAAGTACCACACAGGTACAATGTAACCTCTCCCGCTGCTGCACTGGCACAGCCTGCTGGAATCTGAATCATCATGAGAAGGTGGCAGCGTTTGAAACATAGACACTACAGATGGCAAGCACAGCCCCAAGCAAAAGCAAATCCCCAAAGAAAAGCACACAAAAAAGCAAATACCTGAGACAAACAGGCCTTTAAAATAAATGAATGAACAAACAAACAAACAAAAAAGAGAAAGCCTTAAAGGGAGACCCTTGGAAGAGTTACAAAGATTGCTAGGAACAAACAACACAATAAGGATGGGGTGAATTGCATAATGCTGCCTGATCCATCTAAAGGGAGTCTCCAGATGTTCCCTGTAACTCTCACGTAAGTACAAGTTGTGAAATAGCTAGTCTGCTGTTGAGTAGCTGTGAGAAAATTAACACTGTGTGTAATCTAGGCAGCCAAGACAAAGCTAGAATGGTGCATGGATATCGGGGGAACAGCACAATTACTTACTAGGTAGAATTTACTTCAGAGCAGGTTTCAAAATTAGTTCATTATTCATGACAATGTCTTATTTTACAGGGAGATGTGAGTTGTCTCATCAAGAAAATGCAGCTGGTGGATGCAGGAGTCAAAGCTTATTTTTCCAAAAGCATCCTCTAATGCCACTGTACATTGAGACGCTTTGGATATTCAGTCTGAAAAACAATGGCCACATTTTTCAGAGCTACTGAGCGTTGCTGGGTCCCACCTGAGAGGACCAGAACTTCAGGCCCTGACCACCCTCCAAAATGCCAGGGTAAGCTCCAGCTAAACCATGTTTCCTGCAGACAGACATCATTGCCCAGTGACTTTTTTGTTGCTGATTCCAGGTGGAAACAAATATCCCTGCAGAGCACTGTGCAGGACGAGGATTCAATTATGGACTAAGCTGGAGACAGACAGAGACAACCTGCAGTAAAGGCAGATGCTGCTGGCACCAAGCCAGTGCTCAGACGACTTTCCCCTTTTTATTGATTTCTGCTTCCAACAGTGGAGTTGATCAAATTCCAAATTGGGACTCCTATGAACTTTACAGACAGGTAATTTAAGGTCAACGCAAGATTAACTTGCTTAAAACTATGAGATAGTTTGGAGATGAACTGCCGGAGCCGTAATAATCCATTAGCTCATTTTCAATTTATTTATAAAGCTAAAGTACTTAGGCTTATCCCTCCATACTTCGGGACATTATCATTGATCTTTCCCTCTCTAAGCTCGTCTACTTGGTTAATAATGCCAGTCTTGTGAGTGCCTGTGGCAGTCACACAGCAGTGGGAAACACTTCCCATGCTTGTTGATGTGCTCATGGCAGTACAGTTTATGCTCACAGCACTTAACAAGAACCCAACTGAAAATAAATGGCTTGGTTACTGGAAGACCCACTAAGTATGAGCATCCCTTTGTCTCTAATTTTGTGTGTAGCCTATGAATGAGAAATCTTGGAAAAACCTACTGCTTAGGAACAAATATGAGGTCTACAATATGCATGGTCCAGTATGCAAGATGAATGCAATGGCACACAGGTAAAAGATGCCTGTCTGGTCTGTCTGGCTCTACATGCTCTGGAGCTATGTTTTTGTCAGTAAATTGAGTTCTCTTCCCCTTTCACAGTGAAAAGAAGCACTATTAAGAACAAGAGAATAATATTAATGTAAATTAGTTTAAATAGGTATTACTGTGTGAACAACCTACTTAAGAGTGTAAGAGTGTAGTGTACATTAGAGCTCACTAGCCCCAAAACATGCCAGACAGCAGGTTTCCAACCCATCTTTACATCAAATTCACTTGTGGTTCTGTGCCTGACCCTGGGGCTGAAGTACTCCCACAGCAAAAATACTATACAGTATAAGTACTTTCCTGCCTCAAGTATATAGCACAGAAGTCACTGAATAAATGCCTTTTGTCCCTGTGCAGTATACAGGAGAATAACTTAGGTTGGCCTTTCCAAGATTCTTATTGTGGTGGTAGGAAGGCACTACTCCTTCCCATACCATATACGTAGGTCTCTGGGTACTTTATGAGCAGTTAATACTGCTCAAACTTGTACTTTATGAGCTAAGTAAAGTAGGAGAAAAAAACATTCGTCGATAATTTTGCCAAGGCACTTGGGATTTTTATTACCAAGTCCCTATATTTATTTATTTATTTTTCAGCATGGTTTTCTACAGGAACCATAGCCATTTCTCTCTTTTAAGGCAGGAGAGGTGATGACTGTTCTGAATAAGCACCATTCAAGCAACTTGCAAAATTTTCTCAATTTCTTTCCTTTGTTAAAGATCTATTTAAAATGTCTGCTATCTTTGCTTAACTCAGAAAGACTTTGCTTTGCTTCTCTCATGTGGAAAGTTTACATTTAAAACATTCTGGAGGAGACTTTTGCCTGAGAGGTTAATCGTTTGCCTAGAAACATGTCAAGTAAATCCCTTTTACCCCAGGGTAGCTAGTAGGTTCACTATGGTAGCTACCCACCCACTTAACGATTTTTTACCTCATGAATTATATACTTATGGGGTGTCATCAAATGACTTTACAGTGCTCAAGACGGTGGTTTTGATGTCTTCTGCCCCCTGGTTCACATGATTAGCTAAGAATGTTTTTTATGAGCTTCTTTCTTTCTGGATTCTACTGGTTTCTTTGGTGGGGAGTCACAAGAGTTACAGGGACAGAGGATCTAGGACTCTTGTGACAGTAGGACAGTTATAATTTCTGTTGCTGGGCTGTTGCTTCCCCATTGCACTTTGCCAAGCTACAAGAACAAACTGCTCCCTTCTTAGCCAAACTACAAGATGTATGTGAAAAACAAAAACTTGAAGAATCCGTCAGTCACATGTAACCACCATGTGCTGTAAAATTCAATTACTCAGCATATATTTATATAGATATATGTCTCCTCTCTTTGAACTCACGCTAATTAGTTGCTGCTTGTTGGGTTGTTTTCCCCTGGTCTCCCTTTCTTGGTCACCTGAGAGGCCAAGAAGAAACATCTAAGGAGTGGGAGCATGGCTAAAGGGGCAGAAAGGCTGAGAGATTTGGGTGCTGTCCTTTGTTGCACAAACTCCAGGTGCTGCCTGGGGTGACATTGCACACCCAAATGTGGCAATGAAGTCCAAGAGGACTGTTAAGACCATTGGTGCAGGCAAAGTCAGAACAACTTGTGTAATAATCTAATAATTAAAGCACTTGTGCAGGAGGCAGGAGTAGAAGAAACTAAACCCTCCTCAACCCTAGGGGGTTTGAACACAGGAAGATCAAGGAAGCTGCTTCTTCTCTGGCGTTTTTCCAATTACCATGCTAAGGATAAGGATGGGTGAGTCCTACCTCTCTCTCACCCACCACCCTATGGGGCTCACTGCACAGTAAATAGCGATGCTTTCAGGAGTCTGAAAGGTGAATAAAAGCAACAGAGCACCATCTCCTGTTCTCTGTGGACAGTGGCCTTCTCAAGTAATGGAGGGGTTTCTGTCCTGGGTTTCTGCACTGTTCACTCTTTCTATATTCATTCTGGTTGAAATGCTGCAAGAGCCCTGAGAGCAGAGTCCAGAAGTCTCCCCCTTGCCTAGGGAGCACCCTCACTGCCCAGCAGCAGGGTCAGGCTCCCCTTGCTTCTCTCTCCACGGTGCTGTGGATCCCCAGGGATCAGCCAGGGAGTCTGGCCCCATGCTGGAGAGCACTTAGGCCCTGAGGGCCAAGGAGCAGGGAGGGCCTGCTGGCCTGCTCCATGTGCAAGGGCAGCTTCTGGGGAGGTCTTCCTTTGAAATACCATTCAGGGCCCTGACTGCAGTGGCCAGAGCACCCTGCTCTGGGTTAGGTGGCCATTGGGGTGTCTGGTGGTTTCCTCAAGCTCCCTGCTGTGACAACACCAGTAGGATTGTCTAAGTCTCATGTGGAGCTGTCAAGTCTTCTACAGGTCGCAGGGGTAGCCTGGGAGCTGCTGGCACCACTCCTGTGCTTAGGGATGGTGCTCCTGTGATGGTTATTTCTCATATCACAGAACGATTAATGGAGGGAAGGGTCTCTGGAGGTCATCTGGCCCAACTCCCAGTCAAAGCAGGGCCAGCTTTGGTCTTGCCTGATAATGTCAGAAGCTCAAAAGATGGCATCATTCGCTGACCCATCATGGTAGAAGAGTTTTAAGAAAGACTCTAGAGCCATGGTAAAATGACCACAGTGTACTTTATTTAATGATTTTGGTACCTTGTGTTGCAATAAAATAAAAAAAATCTACAAAATCCAAATATATAAAATTTTCAAGTTTTCCTTTTAAGTTTTACAAGAAAAATCAAGTTGTAACCAAGGAAATTTGTTAGTATGAAGCACTACTTTCAACTTCATTTCATCACAAATTGCAACTTACTTAACAGACCAAAAGAACTATGGTACTGCAGTACATCAAATACTTCACACACTGTGTTCTTTACTATAGCACATGTAACCTCTGCCAGGGAGACAGCGGTCTCTAGCCAATAAAGACACTCTTCACAATCTGAACTCTAAAGGAATGTTTGTATACATGGAATCAGAATATATATATTTACAGGAAGATTTTTTAATAACTATTTTGATTCTTCATTTCAAATAAAATACCAAATACATTTTTACAATGTTTACAAGTCAAAGCACAAGTTCAGCAATGATTATCATTCACCTCAAGTCACTGTGCTTGTACTGGGGGGATATCTACACTGCTCCATAAACACAAATGTGATCTTCCATAACTTCATTTCCGCAACGGTGACTAAGGAGTATAAGCACAGTAACAATTATTTTAGCACAATCAGTGTATAATGCAACAGTTTACAACAGAGAACTGAGAAACTATTGGTCCATTCTGTTCAATTTGCTGTTTATCTGCCAACTGTTACGTGAGTTGTTGTCACATAAATTGTGTACAAGATAAGAGTTAAATAACACAACTCGAATAGGAGAGAGCACACATTTTTTAAGGCAAATTAATAAGCAGCTTATGGTGTTTTTCATTAAACTATACCCCAACAGAACCTAAAAATAAAATGTATGTTCTGCAACTGTCAATGATTATGTCTAGTTAAGTTGTTCTCCTCTATAAATTGATCAACATGGCTTTAAACCTAGTTATTCAAAATGGAAATAACTCCTCCCCCCAAATCCCCAAATATAGAAAGTGCATGATTTTTATGTGCCAAAACAAAACAAAAGGCAGCTGAGGTAGTTAGATGTAAAATGTATTTACGAAAAATAACTGAAAAATTAAATCCAGGACATATACAGTAAAAATTCACCCATTTGGAATTAATTTTATATCATGCAACAACTTAAAGCCAAGCAGGAGTCTTTATGATTTCTGAACAAAACAAGAAAATGATTTTAGTAATAATAACATAGGAATGAACAAGGAATATACTACTGGAATTTGAATTTCAAGTATTTGAGTCTATTTGCATGTGCATTTTTTTTACAGGCTTTTTGTAGTGTTAGGAAGTAATTTACTTTTTATCAGGCATCACATAAGATCTGGACTACCTCTGGGACTGCAGCTCCTGAAAGGCAGAAATACATCATGAATGCCTGAAGATGCCTGTGCCCAAAGCTACCACCATTTCAACTTGAGTGAACTTCTAGGCTCCCATCCTCCACTGAGGCCACCCAAGAGTCACAGGCCCAGGGTCCCGTCTTGTGGGAACTGATAGGATAGACGTTCTGCAGGCATAACCTGGGATGTTCCCACATGTCTGAATATGCAGGGGACATACACATGTGACAGGGATCCCCTCTACCAATGTTCCTGCTCATTCTGTGTAAAACCCAGCCCAAGCAGATGACAAGGCAGAGCGATGGGGCCACCCACTTGTGCTGTCCCATGCACCACACTCCTGAGAGAGAAGATCAGCCAGCACCTTGGACCACAGAGTAGCTCCTCTGTGACCTCCCCACCCTCACGCAGCACTACTGCCTATCAGGAGGCATGGTGGCATTTTCTTTTCTGGCAGAAGGGATAGTGACCTCCCTCCTGCAGACAGAAGACTCTGAGGAAGTGTTGGCTTGAATCTACCCTGGATGAGCAGGGATTTGGGCCTGCACCTTGGTCCTGAAGCTCTGGCCAACAGCTCCAGCACAGAGACAGCCCTGGCTTTCCCTTCAGACTCCTGCCTGACCATATGAGTGAGGCAGCTTTTTCTACCTAAGTGCAGAGCTTGTCTGCAAGCACAAGAGGAGACTGCAGGCTCTGGAAGTGAATTTCACAAATAAGCCTATTTCTAGGATACAGGCCAAATTGGAGATGTGTTCTTCTTGTCAGTACTGACCATGTAATTAATTCTTCCCCTTATCAAATGTGCATTGTTCTGGCTCTCCTGCAGCCTGCTGTTGGATCCCACTGCTGATCCCTGCAACAACACTGGCACATGCAATTTGGAATCATGAATTCTGCTCTTGGCACCAGACATAAGAAAATCACAGAAGGGAGCATCACAAACTTAAATTATTTAATTTTTTATTTTTGTGATTGGCCTGTGAAAACATAGGGTTTGTACTTCTGAAATGTGTGTATATCTTTTTTTTTTTTTTTTTTTTTTAATAACTTATGAAAGAGAGAAATGTATCCACACCTTCTTTAATGTTTGTGTTCTATTAAAAAAGGAAATCCTGAAGCTCTTTTTAAAAGTTTTTTCTTTCTTTCTTAATTTTACTTTCTAATCTTCCTGTATTTGATGATGATTTTCAAAAGCGATGTGTGGTTTTTTCCAACTTCATTTCTGGTGGCCCAAAATGAGGAATGACTAATGTTCAAAGTGCGTTGAATGTAAAAACTAAAGTGGCAGGGTAAAGCCACTCGTAGTTGCCAATTACCCTTGCACACTCTGCACATCATGACCTTTAATTTTTCCTGCTTTTGCCACAGAACTAAGGGGAAAACTAGAGCACTGGAGTGCGAGACTTCTTGGGGCAGTGTGGTCTTGCAGCTTCCCCCAAAATGCTTGTCAGGGGCTCCTGCTCAGTTAATCAATTTTATTTTTTTAGGAGGTGGGAAGAGGGGAGGGAAGGGGATTGTGAGAATTCAGTTCCTCAGAAAAGACAAGGCTATATTGTTTTGTGTAAACCTAAGAAGAAAAAGGTTAATAGCCTAATATTGGAGGGGAGAGAAGTATTTTTTCAGGCCTTCATAAAACCCAAGATGCTGAAAGGCACACCTTTGAAACAGCTGTGAAAATGTTTTTCTTCATGTGAAACAACAGTAAAGGCAATCCTTTGTTTTTCCCTCTGCATATCAGTCTGCGAAGGACAGAAAACTGCAACTGGCATCTTTGAGGACTGCATTGCACCAGCTAATAAACTTGTTTCTGTTCTTAGCACTAACCTCTAAGGACTAGGCATCCAGCTTGATGTTTTTGTATTTAATTCTTCATCTAATCCTTCACTGCTTTACAACTTTTATTCGCTGGCTTTCTTTTTCACAGTGGCAGGCTACAAACACCACCCACAAGTCTCAGCACTCGAAGGCAGCATCTGTGCCAGGAAGAAGCAGACCCTCTCCCCATCCATCACCAGTTCAGCTGTGTCAGTGGCAGCCACTGGAGGAACTGGAATGAAAGAGGATCTGCCTGTACCTGCCTGACCCTACCCTCTTGTGGTTGAGGTGCCTCTGTCCCTGCCTTGTGGGATCCAGCACTGAAGACTGAGATGGGGTTGATCAGGATCCAAGTGCTAGATCCATTTTCAGTGGTGTCAGTGGTGAAAGTAGGACACACAGGTACTGGGAAGGGCTGGCGTGGCAGACTGGCCCACCCAGATCCATTTTGCCTCCCCAGCTTGTCACATTTTCCCCTGCTGCCTGAAAGCCCAATGACTTAGGCTTTAGTGACATATGGATTTTTCTTGAAATTGAAATGTGTACTTTGAAGGATACTTTTTTCATATAAAATATTAAAATATTATTAGTACCTTAATAAGACGTCTGAAAATTTAAACAGCTATTTAAATTTATTCTGGAACCCAGCCAGGTGTTTTGAACTCATCCAGTGACTCACAGATTTGGAAGACCTAGAAATGCTTTACTATTATTTCCAGTGGACTATTTTTTTGAATACAAAGCCTGATATGCCTTCCCCAGACATTTTCTTTCTCTTAACCTAATCAGAATTGCATGGACAATGACTGACAGTTCACTTGATGGTGGAGTACAAGTGAGCTATAAAATAGTGACTAAAGAGATTCCTTAAAAATAAATTTAATCTGGATAGGCATTGTGAAATTTAAAAGCAAAATGCACACATGCTTACTCCTGGGGCTTACTGGAGTCCGTTAAAGGTGAAAGCATCTATTTACTATGGTGGACCTTCAAGCAAGCCCTTTATGACTATAAACTGTCTATAATCAAGGCAAATCACAGTATGCTCCTGTCCAAAGTGCTGGTGTAAGTATGTCTTATTGGTGTGTTCACCAGGCAGAATTTCTTTATCAATCCTTTGAGAGTGCCTTTTGTTGTTGTTGTTGCTTTTGTTTTATTTATTTATTTATTTTTGCTTAGCTGTAGACCATTCAAGAAGGTTTTGTAAGCACAACCGTACAACTGTTACCAAGTCTGAGTCTTTTAAGATCATTTGTCTCACATGAAATTGCTTTGCAAGGCTCACTAGTGTTACTAATGAGGGGTTGATGATCTGAAGAACAAACTTTGAGCTGTGTGCCTTAAGAAATGAAAGTGTACATTTTCATATAATGACTGGAGAATATGCTCTTTTCACTTGCTACTGGGTTTATTAATAGTTTTTGTAAGAATCCATTTTGAATGTGTAGAGAGGAAAGGCTTCTCTGATGGGAATTAACTAACATTCTCCTCACACATAGCAAATAGGAAGAGCAATGAAAGGTTTTTGTTTGTTTCTTTGTTTTTATGTGTGTGTGTATATTTTTATTTTTTTTTCCGGGGGGGCTGGGAGGGGCTTGGGGTTTGGTTTGTTGCTGCTGTGTTTTTTTTTTTTTTTTTGGTTTTGTTTTATTTATTTATTTATTTGTTTTGAAATAAAAGAAGATTGCAGAGAGCTGCACAAAGTTTTAAAGCACAACTGCACCCTGGAAAATTACTGTAAAATCAGCACATTAAGGAACTTTGTTTATTGCATCTCAGTGGTATCCATGTCCAATGCTTGCAGTGAGAAGATGACTCTCCCATTTGCTAATGCCCTGAGTCAAATCCAGAAGTCAGACTGGGCTTTGCATGGATCTGCAGCATGACAAACAATTGTTAAATTAGCATTTGATTAAAGATGCAGGTAATGAGCATGGGAACAAGAACAGAGCCAGCTTCCATTGCTGAGATAATCTTACACATGGAAAGGCACCTGCAGGAAAATACAGTGATGCTCATTTGTTAGAATAAACATTAGCTTGTTAATAATACACAACTCAAAGAATAGACAGTAAAATATCTGTCCCATCATGTAGAACAGATTACACAGAGGACAGTCTGTGCCCTTGAGAACCAATAGGAATTGATGTAAAGGAACTGCAGTCCAGTTAAAGAAGATACGCAGTGGATCTGTGCTTGCTAAGAGATCTGTGCCTGCTAATCTAATGGGATCCCGATAGTGGTTGTTCTGCCAGTATCTCAGAAACAAGGACTATTCAATCTCAGGTTATTATGGGCATATACCACAGCTTTTGGAATTATGAAGCAAGATCAGTCAAACAGCAAAATATGACAGCTATCTTTAATTTTTTTCTTGTTTTGCACTGGCTAAAATTAATTCAACATTTGCATGATTAAGTTGCTTTTCCTTCTCTAATTATAGAGTTTATCTCAATAGCTAGTTGTTATGCAAATGTTTTTTTTTTGTGTGTGTGTGTTTTGTACTACTAAATGAGGAAAAAAAAGTCTGTTTTATAACCTGAGTGTCGTCATCTCTCAGCAGTGGGGTTTGCATATGACATGCATAAGCATAGGAAAAAAATGGAAACAAGGAAGAAAATCAGAATAATATCTAATACATCTTGCAAACTTTTTTAAGTGGATCTTTGAAGAAATCAGAACTGTTATGACGTGCTACACTTACAGATCATGCATGAAGCTTATGGATGCCTCCACAGTGATTTCTGTTGAGAGTCAGGGTGATACTGTTTCTACTTCTAAACAAGCAAAAATTAATACCTTATAATACAGGTGAAAGTCCTTCAGCAGTGATTTCCATGATGAGCTGAGTGACAGAATACCTGAGCATGAAGAAATACCATGAGGGCTCACCTACTCTAAAGGTTCACAGCTGTTCCCTAACTATAAGGCTTTTACCATGACATCTACTGCTTTCCATCTTTATTTTTCATCTGCTCTGCACCTTTACAAGTGCATACACACCTCTCTCCCCATCACATATGTGCTCCTGACCTGTACATGAATGAGCAAGTTGATGTGGGGAGTTACTGAGCTAAAGGAAGATGCACTTGCAAATCCACTATTAGCTTATGCATGTACTGCATTAGAAGCTGAGATCAAGAAAAAACGCACAAGCACCTGAACAACACTGAACAAACTATAATATTCCATATACAGAAAAGCCCATCTTATGAGCCTGTTTTATGTGATATGTTTTTGTGGAAGGCATCTGAGATTTATCCTCTGTAAAGAACAATAAAAAGAAAAAATATTTGACCTATAAGCTATTATAAAGATCTATGACCTCTAGATTTAACAACCGTTGACATAACAACCATAAAAAATCTTTGTCTCTCAGGCCTTAGTTTGAGACACTTTTTTATCTTATTGCTAATAAACATCTCCTGTCAATAGCAACAGTTATATCTATGAAGTGTCTTTCACTGTCTCCCCATATGTTACAGTTAGTTCATAATACGCCTAGAGCTTTCTTAACCAGCATCGTTACTAGAGAAAAGAGTAACTGCACCATAAAAAGTGTTTTGGCGTTTGATTTTTTTTTTTTTTTCCCCCTGTTAAAAGACTCTGCTCCTCCCTTTATTCACCGAAACAACAGGGACAGCTTTTCCACAGTGTTTCACAAATGCCTCTTAACCCTGACCAGAGGAATCACTTACTTCCTAGCTTTCAAGTCTTCTTGATCTCTGGCCTCCCTGCTGTGGTTACCAGTGGATGTGCTTCCACAATAAAAAAGTACATACTGATTAGTCATCATAATGTACGCATGTGTGTATCCTCTGAAGACATTAGGTATTTTTTTCCCTTCTGCTTCACATCAAAGTAGCTAAAATCCACCAGCGTGTTAAAGGCAATGGGAAAAAAAAAAAAAAAAAAAAAAAAAAAAAAAGTTTATCCACTCATCTCCACCTCCACTCATTCACCAGGTTCCTAGTGTTCTAGTGTTATAAGGTTTTTTTATATAGTCATTTCTCCAGGAGAAACTGTTCCACAAGAGGTATGGTCATTTCTGAAATGAAACTGGGCTGCTGTTGGTTAGAATGACTCTTTGGTTGGTAAGGGAAGAGATGACCAGAAGGGGAGTTGTCAATACCCTCCAACAGTAACTAGAGCTGTCTCAGCCCCAGCAATCCTCCTTAAATACAGCTCCTGGCTCATACAAGACAAATCAAACGGATGAATGATTCATTAGATGAATGATGAGAGCTTAGCTGGGATGAATGTTGCCTTTCTTGTAGATGTCCCTTTGCAGTGTGGGCACCATGCTGCATGCAGCTAGCAAGGGTTTTCTTTCCCCCGCCCCCCAGCTGATTAACGTATACTCATGGGATCTTGATTACTATATTACAAGTCACAAATTTGCGAGATTAAAAATGTCTGTTGAATTAATTACTGCAAATCAACCCAAGCAAAGCTTGACAAGTTCCAAGCTGTTCCAATAAAATAAAATACGAGGAATCAATAGCAGCCACAAATATGTGACCATATGCTGGCACTGCGCAGCTATAACTGGTGGCAATTTCCCTTTCTGCTGATTCCTGAAGGTTTCTCATTGTCTGTGCAGTGCTGTCTGAAGGCTAAACCCTGCTCAGAGCATCGTGGCAATCCTACGGATGTCCTCAGTGAGTTATCTCCTCTGTGTGTCCCAAAGCAGGGATGCTGGAATGACATTAGGGGTGATTAGTGGCCTCTTCTGAACTCATCTGAGATGGCCACCATGATTACTTTTGTATCTGCCTATAGATCAGGTCCTGTGGGAAAGTTACGATAATTTCCAAGTGCTATGCTGAATGAGTGACAGAATACCTGAATGATGGTTGGGTCAGGAGCTCAGTCTTACAGCTAAGCTTCAATACAACCCATGCTTTCATGAAGACCAATGAGCTATTTTTGTGTTCAGCAAGGGATTTGCAGAATTGGGTCTTTACACCTTTTTAAAGCTTAAAAAATGTTTACGTGTATCACACAATTGAAAACAAAAGCCTTTGGTTAACTGGCTAGTGATCTTTTCCTCAGCTTTATAAAATGTTAAATTAATTCTTATCAAACATTAGTTAAGAAACAATCTGGGATACACAGATAATAATGCAGAATGCATACTGAAGAAAAGCAACAGTAATTAGGATTTCAGAAATAGCTCCTGTGTATTCATGGTACAGTTAAACTGACAGAGGTATTGTTATCATCAAATGCATGCATCTGAAATTTATCTTCAGTACATAATCCATAAACCAGCATATCTGTCCTTCTGACAGCATGTATCAGGCAACTGTATATATGCTGGCTAACAAACACTCATTTCAGTGTATTTAGTCAAATTTCAAGTAAACCATGCTGATTTATTACAGGTTATTTCCTTGGTAAATTACTGACATCAATAACACTGATACTCAGTGAAACAAATATAACCAACATTAAAAGAAACAAAGGGTTAATCAGTCCCTTTGTCATTTGCCCATATGATTTTATTTTTCTCTACTGTGACATATCCTTATTTATTTGATACAATTCTTTTTTTTTTTTTTTTTTATTCTATTCTTTTACTAAAATATTTAAGGTGATGAAACATAGCATTAGACCTTTTTCCTCCACAACTTTTCATTAAATTACTGTCATAATGCATCTCAAAATTGTTTCCAATAATGACTGGAATGTGTTTTTCGATAATGTGCTTTTCCTTTTGCACTTATCACTTAATTACCCTTGATGATGGTGCTCCTGAAGCTTTTTCTTTAGTTATAGAATTTAAATGAACTATAAGATTAAATCCTAATAGAATCTCAGGACTCATTGTCACGACTATACACACAAATATATACATACATACATGAGTATAAACACATGTATATATATTACATGTGTGTGTATATATATGTAAACACATTTGATACTGTAAATTTGCTCTCAAGGGAGAGCCACGATGATGTTATTTTTATTATGGGAAAAGCGAACACTCTAACAAAGAGTACTCTTTACAGCATGCTCCTAGCTGTGGACACTTATTTTACTACATGTGTATGTCATACCCCTTGCAATTTGCACACTACTCCATTTCAAACATACTGTCTGGAGAAGCCGTGTCTACTCCACATGCATCCCTAGACTACATACAGCCAATTTGCGCTTTATTCTGCTCGAAGTGAACTTTGTTCTGCAAAAGACATGGCATCACAAGGAAAGTGCACCACGGGCTCAGGAAGCTACAGATATGGCCACATGGTGTAGCTCTGGTGCACACATAAGATCTGCCTGAGCTTCCACAAGAAACCAGGTGAATGTGGCCAGGGTAGCAGACAGTGCATTAAGAGACCTGACTGAAGGCAGCGTGTATTGATTCAGGCTTTGTCACAGTGCTAACCATGTTCATACAGCTTTTGGTCAGGTTGGAAGGTGAGCAGAGGGATTTTGCATCTGCCCCAAAATTTTGCTGTAGACATTACTCTGGCTGGACAGGCAGTGGCACTGGACATGTGCAACAACTTCAGAGTCCTCCACATTAAGGGGACTGAATACATTAACGCACTGGAAGTATGTCTACATTGCACAGCATAGCCTTTAAGTTTTCCACAAAGAGGGAGAACAGCCTCAGCACAAGAGGGAGTGAGCATACCCTTCTCCTCAGTAGCATGCAGCCCTATAGCCTTCCCCTGAGAGATAGTAGATAGAGATATGAATCATTGCTAGCTGAAGAGATAACTGAGCCTGGCTCTCCCCTCAGTCTCTACTTGCCCCAAGACTACTGCAGGAAAAGTAGTCATGAGTGTTTCTGTGCAAAGCTCCATCTGATAGCACCCCAGAGGACCCCTGCCCTTCAGGTATGACAGGCTGGAAGGACCAGCTCGAATGATCCTGGTGGGCACAGGTGGGAGAGAGGAGCTGAGCTGTGAAGACCAAGATGTTTCTGACCAAGGCCAGGAGCCAAATTTTAGGTGTCTGAACCTTCCAGATGAAAAAACAAAATAGGAGCTCTGGTTCTTTCAGTTTGGAAGATCACAGCATTAGCTTGAGGCCGCTGATGTGCCTGCGCTGATGTGACTCCTGGGGTTATGGCAGAGCTATCTGCTCCCTGTGTGCTGTGGCTTCATCCAACCCATGCAAGCGGTTTTCCTCTCTGTGGGCTCTTTGGTGCATGAGGTTGAGGAAGAACTGGGGAACTACACCCAGCCCTTGCCCCCAGTGGGCTCAAACACCCAAGCAGCCTGCATCTTGCCCGAGCACTATGCTACATCTGTGAAGGCTCTTCCAGACATTTGATTAGCAGCTTTTCTATGGTGAGGAAATCGCTTATGGGTGATTTGGATGTGGCCTTGCCTATAGAAGAACAGATTCCTCATGTAGAAAAGCTGCTAGCATACCTAGGGCTATGGCGTGCCTGGAAGTACAAGCCAGAAGCAATTGCTTCCAAAGCTGTATGAAATACAAGGCTGAAATCTACAGATACAGATATGCTTGTATCGATAGCAGTCATATCTTTGTTTCTACGAATACAGCGTGTAGTTTCATTGACAAATCCATTGCATTTTTAAGCTTAACCATTCCTGGAAATGAGAGTTTTGGTTAGGTTTTAGTTTTTCGGTTGTTTTTATCTTACAGTGCCCTGCATGTAGACATTTAGATTTGACCTTAATCTTGGCTGGCCACTTATCTCACAATTTCTTGCAAATGTCTATCAATTCATACAGCACCTATAACTCCATTGAAATTATATGCAAGCTCCTCTCTTACATCTGTAGCATATGCAAATCACCCCCTAAATATGCTGAAGAGGGCGTTTTTTCCCTGCATTTTGCATATCTGTTCTCTTTGCTCCAGGATTCAGAGTAGGCACATGGCTTACTAACGAGTATATATGACTCTCTGCATAAAAATCAGATGCTAAGAACTCAGAACAAAATGTAAGTACAGGAGCCAAGCTTATGTGTTTAGGAAAAGTTCCTTTTAATGAAGGTGCTGGTCAGCAGTTGGTTTGTATAAGGATCATTGGAAATAACTGTGGTTTCGTAGACATTTCTCAGTGTCCTTAAAAGGATCACAAAATGACAACTCAGTCAAAATGGAAATATTTGTAAATGTTTGAACTAAGGAGGAAAAAAAGAAGAAATGTTTTGATTCATGCTGCGGTAGCACTGATTACTGTACGTGCAATTATTCACTTTTATTTTTTTCTCATGTTCATAGCAGAGTAAAAGTGAAGAAATCCCACCAAACACCTGCAGTGAGGTCAGTATGGTAAAACAGGTTTACAAATGATCCCAGTGGACTGCTCACATGTTAAAAAAGTTTTGCAAGTGATCTGTAAATCAGCAACACTATTCCTCTAACCTTGTGTGAGCAAGGCCTCGTGAGGTCATCCCCATCTCTCCCATAATGAAGTCTGCTCATACCAGATGTGAGAAATCATCTTGGATGCAGATCACTGAGCAATCTGAAGCCAAGTGGAAATGACGACTGAATGTATTTCAAAAAATCACTACGTATGAATCTGTTGCTTTTTTTTTATTATTTATTTATTTATTTATTTATTTATTCCCAGATTTAAAAGAATCTATTCTCATTTTGAACTTTATCTGTTTTATCAGAATAAAGAGGAATGGATTCAATGCTGTAATGGAAAGACCTAGCTCTATAAACAATCAAGGGAGGGTTTCAAAACATAATGTCTCTGGTATATAAATGGCTGCTTGCCACTTACTCCATTTGGCTTTCTGCTGAGAGCACGGGCTTCATGCAAGCTAGTCTAATTGCTACAATTAGCAAAATTAAATGGCTTATTGTGTATTTAGACAATTCTTCCCACATTCTGCATTGTTACACTGCAGAATTAGTAATTACAGTGTTGAGCTTGTAAATTCATGGACACGTGTTGTGATTATTTTCATCACTCAACCCTTGTAGGGCCTCAACCTAACTAAGCTTGTTTAGCTGGATGCACAAATGCAATTCAGTCTGCTTCCCACCACGCACAGGAGCAAGAGAGGCAGCAGTAGGACCACAGCAATCTGCTGGGGTCTTTTCCTTGGCATTGTGCAGGCAGTGCAGGGGGTGCAGAGTTAAATCACAGCGTCTTAGTCACTCTGGATTACACGACTTCAAGGGCTGAGCAGAAAAAGGACGGTGGCTTTGGGAGTTAAATCACTGTCAGAGCCAACTAAAACTCAGTACAGTGCCATTTTTAAGGCTTCTAAGGAATTGTATTTTCAAGTCACAAATACTTAAAATTTTGTAATGTACTGTTCTAAAAATACAACAGGCTAGTTGTGAATATTTGCAGGCCAATAAAAAGTAAATGAATATGTTTTTGTTTTAGAATGACTGGGAGTCCCTTTCCAAAAATAGCAGCAATTTCACTTTGAACACCACTCATGAATTGCTCTTTTGGAGATATAATGATATATTAGTGAGACTATCATATATTTTAAAAAAGTGTTTAACAGTTCATATATTAAAAATTGCAGCTCCAAAACATTTTTAATTTTCCTCCTCTGCTTAAAACTTTACAAAATCAGGCAGCTGAGGCCTAACATTTAATTTTGGAAGGAAAATTTTCTCTAATCCAAGTGCTGTAGAAATTAATTAATAGAAAATTTATTGATTTGCCAATGACAATAGCATTTATATGCCATCAAGGCCAAATAACCCAAGCACAGAAACACTGTTCTAGCACAAGAAGCATATTTTAACTGACATAAACAAAAGTGGAAATGAGTTGTTTTGTTTTGTTTTGTTTTTCATTATTAAAACTGCATTAAAAAAAAAGTATTGCACATATTTTCAAATAACTCTTTAAAAAAGATTATCTTAATATAGAACAAATAACACTTCTTTTAAAATAAGACAAAAAGTTTTCTTACATTTTCTTATAAGTTTTCTGAATGAACGTGTGTATGCATTATGTCTCCTTTATGTAATTAGAGAAGTAACTACTTAAATTGCCTTTTATCTCTCTCTTTTTTTTTTTTTTTTTTTTTTTTTAGCATAAAATCCACAGCTCTCAAAATTTTAGGACTAAGTCTTTAATCATGTAAGTTACCTTCAGATTTGCTGGCAATTTTTTTGGTTCATTAGGACAACACTTACATGATATTTGCTTCTAACAAAGAGAAGTGATTGCTTTTATTTACCAGAATGTAATTACGAACCTTTTAATTTTCCTGTTAATCTGTAATGGAATTTAAAAGACCTGATTTTTTTTCCCATTATTTCAAAAACAGAAGTTATTTTATTTATTTATTTATTTATTTGCTATTGCTGTCTTAATTGAATTTTATTGATAGACCTTAAAATTGTCTGTGTTAAAAAGAATAGTGCATATTGATTAACTGTCCATAAGGCCATCGTGGGATTTCAGCGTGGACTATGTTTAATCTTGGCAAACTCTATAAAAATTCTTACAGCCTGTAAGGTGGCTGTTCACAGCAAAGCAAATCAGGAAACTATCCACATAGTCATCTGAACATTAAGATTATGATGGCCGTCCTGTTCTCAGCGCAAGTATCACTGGCATTACAAACATAACTGAGCAAGATTTTGGAGAACAGATTTTGACTCTTTATAAAATGACTTCTCCCCTTTGCAGACTGCATTCAGAAGACAAGCTGTGTATGCGTACTGCCACTGCGTATATGTATTGCCACATGTGGCGCCGTGCACTCAGAACCTGCAGTATTTTGCTTGAGATAAATTTACAAACTTTACTAAAAAATTTAAAAAAAAAAATTAAAATGATGGGAAGGTAAGGAAAGTAAATGGTAGATATTAACAAGCAAATGAACTAATAATGCCCCTGTGTCCTTCCTTCCAAAACCAAATGAGAGAAAATCAAACAAAAACACCCCAAACCTTCAGAAACCGTGCAGTGCAAGCACTGTTCCAGACTGTAACTCTTTAAATTCGGCATTAAGCAATGTTTCTTCAGTTCTGTTAGCCCCAGCCAAAGGGCTTACATCTCCAAGGAACAGTGAGACAGGTTAAGAAGGACATCAGAAGAGGACAAGGCTTGCTGGTAGCTGTGATGTTGCCCCTCTCCCCAGGAGGTGCCAGAGGGACACAAGAGCCCATGTGGAGTGAGAGCACTGCCCATGGTGCCTCACTCATGCTAGCATTCCTAAGTTACTAAAGAAGTAGCAAATATATAGAACAGTTTACAAAAGAAACCCTCACACCTTGGATTACAAAGCTTACAATTTGCTTTGTTTGCAAAGGAAAATGGCAATTTCTTTGTGTGACCCAGCATTGGATTCTGGAGTGAAGGTTCTACCAAATTTGTCTGGACAAAGGGTTTGCTCCCCAAATCCTTTTTTAAAGCAATTCTTGCAGTGGTATATTATTATTATTATTATTATTTTTTGAAAAAACATGAGAGCTTTTCTCTGTACAATCAAACATATCTGCATGGCGAGAAGGGCAATCACTTTGTACAAAGCTTTGGGTTTGAACTATCAAATAATTATTTTATTTAAAAATGATTATAGAGGCAGCTGGCCACTGCTTAATTCTAAAATACCTAAGAAACCCTTCAAAGATGAGTGTTTTCTGATCTGCACAAAGTTCCTTTAGGCTTGCAAGTTCCTGCACTTCTACAGATTTTTTTTTTTTTTTTTTTTTTGAGGAACTCGCCCCAGCAAAAATCAACAGATATTGAACACTTCACTAATTAAAAAAAGTCAACATTAAAAATGGCTAATTGAACGCATACAAATAAACAAAGGTGTGTAACCTCTGCTCTTTCATAGTACAAATATTAATAACAGGAAAGGCTGAATTTTACCCAGCAGCATATACAGCAGTGACTACACTGAATATACCTGACAGTGAAGATTAAAGTACCAGTCATCAGGTCTTCTCCATCCTGACAATGCCATTTAAAACAGTAACTCTTCAGTTCTGCTTCGCTTTCCTAAAACGGTTGGAAATAGTTATAGCAAATTGTTTCTTATGGAATTGCTTGGTGTCTTTACAAGCCACTTTCATTAGAAGCAAGATCCACGGTTTATGGAGTTTTCTAAAAGTACCCATGTAGGCTTTCATATGACATTACACTGCAAAACAAATCCATAATGTGAAAACCAGGTTTGTATCAACCTGCAGAAGCTAGTTGATAAAATTCATGGACCAATTCTTAAAATCTAAGCTATAAAGAGAATGAAATGTATTAAAAGATTTGAGGTTTATAAAAAGTAACCTTTTTATATCATATTTTTACTTTACAAAAATATTGAAATAATTCATGAGTTTTTCACTCTGCACCAGCTTTAAAAAAAATACTATCAAATTTTGACTTGCACCTTTAATGCATCTGAAAGCACCATCAGGGGATACTTTTAACATAAAGAAGGATACCATTGACTAGATTTAGGGAGGTATTTAAAACCCAAAAGCTTGCAGCAAAAGCACTCTATTACAAGAGATTCAATGTAATTTTTAGACATATCTGGAAACAAGTCTTGAACAGGCAGAAGAGGGTCTTCCACATAGCTTGGTTATATCATACTTCACTGAATATACTTACTAAGAGGTGGCTGAAAGCCTTTAAAAGACATCACTTTCACCTTGGGTGGGAAAAAACAGAGCTGTCTCTACACGTTGAGAACTGGATCTCTCTTTCCCGCTTCTTGGTCTCGTAGGGCTCATGCCACGTATTATCTGTCCCTCAGGCAATATCAGTCTTGCAGTTATACAATGTTTGGCACTAGAAGGGTATGGCATGTCACAGTCTCTTGTCACCCCTGCATACATTCACACACTGAATCATGCATTCACAGTCTTGAAACAGAAAGAAGTTTCAGTGTGTTCATCTCCTTGTAATTTCTTCTGAAATATCTGAATGGGGTCCTCCAAAAAGTTTAGAATATGAAAACTATACTTCCCTGTTCTTTTACATATATATATATTTTTTGCAAATTGAACACTGAATCATGATTATCATTTAATTTACATCACTACGTGCTAGAGCTCCTTATTTCTCCTGAAAACCATAAGTGAGCTGCATAGGATTTCTGTTGAAAGCAACATAAAGAACTTAAATTGCAGTTAAAAAGACTTTGAAATTCCACAGAAAACAAACAGTTCTGGTGGCATCTATGTTTATGAGCTAATTGATCAGAATTTAGTTTATTTTCCATTTATAACCTTACAAAGATGATGATGTATCTTTTTAATTAAGAACTATTTTGCAAACCTATTCTAACCTGAATGGTCTATTTATGGGATGTTGAAGACTATTATGCTCCTATTTTTTTTCCCAGAAACCAGTTTTAATAACAGCAACATTATGTGCTATAGTTTTGTTATTTTTGAAAAGTTTTTGTTTGTTTGTTTGTTTGTTTTTCCATTGATTATGCAAATATCAATCATTCATTTCTAAAATAAAATGCACTACTGGTTAAAGTTGAAAGCTCTGGTCAGAGCCTCCTTATTGGTTTGCTTGTAAGTACTGTGCAGTCAGTTTCATAGCAGCAATGACTCATGGGTGAGTTTTCCCAGATGGAGTAACCAATCTCTATGTGTGGGTCAGTGTTTTTTTTTTGTTTGTTTGTTTTTTGAGGCTTTCAGGTGATGCTGCTGTACCAGTGTCCTGCAGATAGACTGCACACAGTGGATCAAATGATAATCATGATGGTAGCCAGACTAAGAACACTACAGCTTGCTGCTCTACTTGTAGTATGCAGTTTAGTTAATCCTACAGCCCTACCATCAACCCCTAACTGGGACTGTAATGCCAGAGCTTCTTCAAGCTGTGTTTTTGTTTCATTTATAATGTGGTTTCATATTCCAAGCGCTCCTGGATGAGGGCATCATCTTTATACTGTAGCCGTGGAGGAGCAGGGGAACATTCAAATGCCAAGATCGCCTTCCTCAGGCTTCTGTCCAACACGTGTCTCTCCCAGGCTGGGTACCTGTTCCTGAACAGGTCGATTTTAATGACTGACTCCTCAATCCTTGGTGGCCGGGATGAAGGTGTGGATGGTGCAGTGGGTCTCACCTGAAACACAGGCACACACCCATCCCGCTCCGCGAATTTTTGATCCCGTTCACTCGTGACACTCCGGTTGTTGGAGATGGACCGAAGAGTGTTTGTTGCCACTTCTGTGGGTAGGGTGAAGGCAGCTGCAGGGTCCTCACAAGCACAGCTTGGTGACTGCCCAAACCTTGGTCCGTTGGGATGAAAGAAGGCATAGTACATTAGCATAAAAACAATGCCTGTTAAAAAGCTGCTGAACACTACGCACAGTGCTGGTATGGCAAATGCATCAGAGATTGGTGGAGCCTTGTACAGATACCAGAGAGCACTCAAGGCGGTGTTTTCCAAAAGGATCACAAAATAGTAAATGAAAAGCCTACAGCGTGTCCTTCCTTCCTTGACATTGAACCAGCTGAAGATATAGATTATCCCAACAACCATGTCGAAAACTATCTCCTCCCATTTGGTGATGCAAAACTCTGTCTCGCAGTGGACGATCCAGAAGGTCATGATGCACCAGTGGAGCACGATGAAGATCCCAAAGTACAGCTGGAAAACTGAGGCAAACAGAGCAAAAGTAATGACCCTTGCTGCAATGGTGAAGAAATGCCAGCAAAACTGGATTATAACAGCCATATAACTGATGGGTTTCTTGTCATCACGGGAGTCACGGAGAGCCTTTTGGTAGGAAGCCAGAGCCCAGGCTAGGGATACGAGAGATGCTGCAGCAGTAAGACCTAGAAGGAAACAGGAGATGCAGTTAAGGCATAATGAGTATGTCAGCACTTGGTTGAAACCAATGACATTCTTGCGGGTTTAAATGCACTCTGCTACTCAGGTTGTAAAATCTCTTCCTTCTCCTTTAGCTCAGCCAGGAATGACAAGTGGACCTCTATTAGATTTCATTGCCCTTACAAGCACACTGACGTGTTAGATACACACGAACATGAGTGGCTAGCAAACTATAATCTGAAATGCTTCTTTGGCAATTTTATATTTGAAACAAATTAATTAATTTACAATTTTGAGCAAGTCAGAAATGGATAACTCTGTCAACTGTGCAATTTAACAGACTCTGCTATGGTTATTGCATTAAAGAATATGATTTTCCTGATTTAGATAAGAAGTTCCATATAAAGCAACCAAGCCTTTCTAAGTATTTATTAATCATTAATTGCTTTTTAATTACAGTCCTGTATACAGTATACTAAATCAATAAAAATGTAAGCATATATCTAAGTCTTTCAATTAAATTAATGTAACTCCTGTTATATCAAAGTTTAATTACCTTACTTTTGCTAAGGAACAAAAATTATGCCTATTTTGATATTTTCACCATATTTTAACACAATTTTAATAAGTAGAAAATGTCAACACTTCATTTTCTCCCAATTGGAGGTTAAATTAATTGTAGAAATGTTCGAATTTTCTACTGAATTAAAATTCTGAGTAAAGATTTAATTAATAAAGCGTTATAAATTAACATTCATATAGCCCTTGTATCTCCCATATATCACAGAATTGCCTATTTATAAGACCCTGAATTATGTTTCTGAAATGCCTATCAAATATTTTTTATAAAAAGTATTCAATACAAAATTATTTCTCATGAGATTTTCATTCTCATTTTCATAATAATAATTCCTATTCCCTTGAAAATATATAAAGAGTGAAAAAAATATTTTTACAAAAACCTTTCAATACTTATTTTTGGTGTGTATTATTCGTTCTTCCTAAAGTGAGTTTGACTGCTGTTGGTAAGTTAAAAAAAAAAAAAAAAAAAAAAAGTTGCTTTGCAATTGAATCTAATTTTTAAACTAATCTGTTACTTCTATTCAGAAGTGACAATTCCATAATCCAAAATACACCTTACATTCCCATTTAAGTGGTGATATAGTTCTGAAAAATTATTCAAATGCTTAACACATATAGCATTCTGTTGAAAGGAATAATTCTTCTTTACTAGATTATTAATTTTTATTTATTTAGGACCTGTATGAATGCCTTCGATGGAAATGAAAATTGAATAGAAATGCAGAAACCCGGCCTTTGAAACATATTTGTTATTCAAATAATTTTTTGATGAATATGCTGTATACGAAGGAAAAATGTATCAAGCTTATTTTATAGTTAAAACCGGTTTATTAACAGAGAAAATTTTATTAACAGTTAATGAATGAATTCATAGCCCATAAAAAACAATGACATTTCAGTTTACTTGATTTCTAAGTACTTTGAGCTAGTTATTAAAGTAAATAAATCTAAAATAAATAAAACATTTTTTGTCTGCTGTTAAAAGCTGTTTAATTATTTCAGCAAACTTTGGATGTGGATGAATAGTAGATTTCCTCCCCCTCCAATAGCTTTCTTTAGTACCTAACCATCAAGAATATATTACTTAAATGTTAGAAATTTTATGCATATTTTATTAATATACAGTGGTAAATTTAAGCCTACATATATATATTACCATTCACTTTTGAAAAAAAATAAAACAGAAAAATGTAGGTTATGGAAATGATGCCTGATTCTGAAGGAAAAAAAAAAGTTTATTTATTTAAGCAATCCACCTGGCTTAACCCAGTAAGATTTTGCTCAGTAAATAGTATACAGGGGTTCATTGCTTTCAGGAGGGATGGTTTTTGCCAATGTTTCTCCCTCAGTCACTTGCAAGGCGCTAATTATATGCTCCTATGAATCCATGAATTTAAAAAGCCTTAAAAAAAATAAGATTAAAAAAAATGTAAGCAGTACTACAAAACATACTTAGGATTCCATAAAACATCATCATTCTTCCTGCATAGATGTCTGTATGCCAAAACACTAACATTACTTCTGTAATCCTCCTTCACACCAAGAATAAGCAATCAATGAGTAAGACAGGAAGAAGACATGGTATAAATTGTATTTTCATTTCTGATCTGTACATTTGGTTTTCATGCTGGGCTGCCTTTCAGTGACCATTATCTCTGGAGACAACATTAACACATGAAAATGTAGATTCTCGTGTTCCTATAGGAATGCCTGAAGTATTTCTGAAAAAACACAGTTCATTTCCCTTATGAAATGAAAAGTTTGGAAAAGTAGATAAATAGGATAAAGGATAAGAGATTCTTTCAATACAATTGAGCCAGTCTGAGCAAGAGCTCAAAAATAGCATTATCAGCACAGAAAATAATAATGTGAGAGAGAAATCCATACATTTTCTTTGCAGATCTAACTTAAATGACCTCACACGCTCCCCCAGAGGTTTGTACAGATATCATCAGTTTTGCATTAGGAGGTGTAAAATCATTCATTAATGTGCACAGAATGTTCCAGATAAAATGTTAAAATTCATAGGAATTTCCAATGTTCTAATGCTAATTAATTCACAGTCATTTTCTGTGACAGAAAGAGGCAAGTACAATAGCAAGGTAAGTCAGTTATTTAAATAGTCATTAATAGGGAAACATTCTTGGCTTTTACAGAACAAACTCAGGGATACTGACATAATACAAGAGGGAAATGGTGACAAGGGAATGCACAAAAGGAAAGAAATACAGCTTAAAGCAGTATGCATCTACTCTTGCGCTATTGTGTTAATGGTGTTAGAGATAAAGAGTTAAGAGATAAAGAGTTAAGACTAAAGGCTTCATGGACATCATCCATTTTTCTTTATTGATTAGACCAATTATTATTTTTAAAATAATATTAATAATGGGATAATTTAGAAGTGAGGCAAATGGCAGTTTGCTATTAAAGAGGTTTCATAATATAAACAATTCACTGGGAATGGTTAGCAATAAACTGAATTACTGTAGAACTGAATGGATAATTAATTAATTAGAACATATCAATGCTTTTTTTTTTTTTTTTTTTTTTTTTTTTTTGAGCATGTGTTCATAAAATTCTCCCTGTCCATATTTCAAAATAATTACTAACAAAAGTTTAAGGGCACTGAAATGGCATCAGGAAAAAAGGAGAGGATTTTCAATAGTCCTAAGGGAAGAAAAATAATTTGTGACAAAGGAGATGGTTTAACCTTAGCAGTTGCGAAGGCTTAGTTGCCATTTAGAAATGAGCAGACAAGACTGGAGCCAGTTTTGTGGAGCCTAAGTTCATAAAGAACAAGCATGGGTTTTCCTTTCAGGTTCGGCACTGACTCTTCAGGCACCAGTGCAGCTTTCTGGTGTATTTCACAGTCTCATATTTCAGTCTTGTATTAAGGGTCTTGATCTTGGAAATCAAGATTAACTAGCCATTCTAAGTGAATAAATACTCAAAAAGTATGTACTCAACCATTACAGACTATTAAAAGTTCGGGAAAGTATAAATTCCTTAACTGCCCTTGTGAAACATGAAAGTATGTTCCTGTTTCTTCATTTCTGAAGTTGAACCTTCAATTTGTTTCCACAGGATGTGATTTGGTCTCTTTAGTTCTGACCTGAAGAGGAAACTGGCTTTGAACAGGAAAAAGATTACTTCAAATACTACATGAGGCAAGTGATGCTTTTGTTTGTTTCTAAAATGTATATCTGAAAAAATCTGAATAACAGCTAATTGTGAGCTTCCCTACCCATTGCAAGCCTTTGTAGCCTTTGTAGTTTACCCTACATACAATAGTTTCAATGGTGAGAATAGCCAGTAAAATATTGTATTAGCACAACTTTCTGCTAGGAGCCAATTAGAATCTGTTCTGAGTGAAAAAGGCAATTTTTTTTTTTTTTTTTTTTTTTTTTTCTGTTAAGAGTTTAGCATTACTTAATTATATTAACTGTGTAAAGGAATGACAACTTCACAATCACAAATGACTTTCAGCTTTCAGATGTCCTTGAGGTAGTGCACTTCCTATTTGGAAACACAGAGCAGAATTGCCTTGATAGAACAATGATGTCTTTCCCTGGAAATAAGTCATTTCTCCGTATGAGAGATGTTCTTTCATCTTGAGGGTTTGTCATGTATGTATTGGTACTGTAAATATAATTAATAATAAACAACAACAAACTACACCTCATTAAAGACAAGATAAAAGCCACTAACATGTTTTTCACAAATGAAAGCAAACAAAGGGAAAAGAGATTGTATACAGAACTGGATACATTTACAAATGTGATATTATTTCAGGGAAACAAGCTCAAATAGCTACAGGAGTGCTAATGAAGTTCTCCTCAATAGTTTTTGTGAGAAATCTGACTGAAATGTTTTGTTCAAGAGTAATCCAAATAGAATTACTCACAACAGATAGGGATTTCCATACTACATCTCTGCTTGACAATCACAACTTAATTGTATCCTGCTGACACCTCTGCCTTTGCATTATAGCTCTTCCAAACATGTAAAATTTATTTAACTTTGAGGAAAGCTATTCAATGTCTAAGCAGTATATACAATTTACTGATTTGTATTTTCCTTCTTCTCCCACAATATGATCTTTAGACTTGAGTATAAATGAAAAAATCTGTCTCATTCTCATGGCAATTTTATCTTATTCCTGATTTGTATTTGAGTGCATTTGAAAGCTAACTCAGATTCACAAACTACTTTTAATCTAATTGCATTGGTCCATAAAGCCTCTATATAATAAGCAGAGAATACCTCAGGACAGCTGAAAACATTACAAGTTAATGAATTGATTAGAGAAAGTGCTCCTTGACATAAAACCTGATTTCAGAAATCTAATGATTGCCTTTGCTTCTCTCTCTGCTTCATCCTCATTTTTAAACTTGTACTCATCTTGTCATTTCCAGGAGTAAATTCATGCTAAAAACAGGAATAATAAGCACAGCAGGACATCTGGGAATGACAACTTTGCCTGAGATCTGGAACTATGAAATATTTTTAAAGGAAACCTATTTTTATGAGCCTCCTACCCAGTTGGAGAAGTGACAAAACATGCAACCAAGCTTCCAGGTGCTTCACTGAAACAAAGCCAAGAATCTATAACACACAGAGTTTGTCTTCAGGCCCTAATCCTGTAGGAAACAGTATATCACCACTACTCCCCTCCAGCTTCATAAAATGATTTGCTATATTTACACAGCCTTTACCAGGCTGTTCTGTGAATACTTGTGGAGGCCTTGCAGACAGCCCAGCAATAGTCTGTGGGTTTCTGCACTAATTCTTTTATTCCCATGCATTAGCATGGCAAGGTACAATGTGGTATATATACTGTACAGTCACATGTGGTTTAGTAGACAGGTCACTTTGCATGCTCCAGGGACAGTTTATGGTCATATCTGGGACTGTGTGTTCAGGTTCTCAGTGTGTGTTTCACACTTATGGGTCTTGTTCTCTGACCAAGACTGTGAGATAAAACCTACAGATGAACCTTTGCTATTATCTGAAGGGATAACAACCCAAACTCTTGCCCTCACCTGGGTTATTTTTCCCTTGGTGACTGCAGGTGTGGGCTGCTGGGATAAGATCACAGAATTACAGAATTGTAGGGGTTGGAAGGGACCTCGAAAGATCATCAGGTCCAACCCCTCTGCCAAAGCAGATATAGCAGATAGTAAATCAGTTCTGCCTGGCTCCAGATGGCTTTTATGTAGCAGACCAGGCTTCACGGCTAGGAATATTTCATGTACAAGGATCCTTGCTGACACAGTCTTTGCCAGCACATTTTTTTATTTTATTTTTTTATTTTATTTTATTTTATTTTTTCCAGGAAAGGGAAATGCCACTAGCTAAATGTCCGCAGACAGATCTAACCCCCTAAATATGAAGGACAGTGACCTTAACCTACCTGTCTGTACTCTAAGGCTTTGTGGCCTTGTTATCATGAACAGGTTCCAGGGTTATTCAGTAAGCATGTTGGTGAGAAAATCCTACTCTTTCCCATACTGGCAAGCTAGTCTTATATTAGCTGTCTTTGCTTATAGTCTTTCTGTGCAATTGAAACAAAATGCTTGAGGTCAGAAAAGGATTTTTATTTTTATTTATTTATTTATTTATTTCCTTACTGGCCACTGATGGTGCCTAGATAGAAGAGGCACCTTACTGAAATACTCAGTTTCTATAGTTTTGTTTAGACCGTTCACTACCTACAACCATGGCAGTGAAAGTTTTTGAGAGTGTGTCTCCTGTAGCTCATACTTCCAGTGTTTGCCAGTGGTTACAATTACAACTGAGGATGTTCAAGGTAATATAGAGGGTTTCATCATCTCACTTTCCAAAATATTCTTTAACTTTCTCCTGCTGCATACTGGGGTGGGGTAATGCTGTGTGGGGGATGAGAGGAACACTTCCCCATTGAGATGTAAATGGGATTTATGCTTAATATTACTTCTCTTAGCATGCTCAGTAAAGCTTAGAGAACATGTTAGCATATATAAGAATAGCTTCTCCCATGCAGCTGCTTTCTACAGATACTTCCTGATGAGACAACTTCCAGCTCTTTCTTTAATTTAGCTCTCCACAGCAACTCATCTTTGCCCTGGAAGCCTAGGAACATTATATATATTAAATCAGTTACAGTCAATCTTACTCATTCAACAGACTCCTAATCTTTTTCCAGTGGTGGTTCAGATTCAGTGTGCAAGACCAAGGTCAACTGCCAAAAGGTTGGCTTATTGTGCATGCCTTTAGCAGAACCTCGGGGTCTGTACCAGACACCTCCCTAACGGTTTGGCTCTGGCTGCTCTCAAGGTCATATCCACCTTAACAAATCTAACTGTTAGATATACTGTTGAGATACTTCTGCTGATCACAACTTTAAACAGGCCCAAAGGTATACCTGAATGGTGATCATAATTTCATTTCAAGTTAATATGAACAAGTCTCCCTTTTCCTCTCCCCCAGTTCCAAACTATGTCTTTTACATGAATTTTGTTGTTATTATCTCAGAATTTATTTTGGAAACTATGAATAAAATCTACTATATATAAAAAATAATAAAAAACCAACAACTCAACTTAGCATGCAGGGACCACAGGGACTATTAAAGCTGAATTGTTCTTGTCTTTTTTTGGGACTTTTCTTCACAGGAAGCTAATGATAAAGGGTTTTGGGGCACAGCAACTAAAAGCTCTGATACCACCTCATCAGTCTGTAAAGGTAATTGACACACTGCTGGAATATGCTAACAAATGCCAGTTACCAGGTGAGTGAACATGCTGGATGATCTCTCTCACAAATGTTTTCCTAATATTTATTAGTTTCTTGCTCTCCTAAAGCATTATAAGTTAAAATTCAGGAGTCCTTATTAGCCACTAATGAAGTCCAGTCCTTCACAGACAGTGACAACTATTGGGTGCTCAAGTATGTCACGCAGTCTGCACACTGCCAGGCTTGGCAAGACAGCTTGAAATAATTTGGAGTGTTGGTAAGCTAAACTTAGACTTCTGTACTCTCACAGCTAGACTCCTTCTTGCCTGTTAGGTAATTTGGAATCTTTATATTCCAGTGAAGTATGTGCAGCATAAACATACCCACTGACTTCAGGCTCATTTCCATGATTAACACATTTCTTCTGAGGCAAAAAAGTACTTTTGACATCTTGAAGCTGCTGCAAGGAGTTTATAGAAATCAAGGGATTATCTGGAGAGTGCAGCAACCCTGAGCAGAGCAGAACCCCTGCCACTACCTCTTGAAGAGAAACATCATGACAGCTTATTGCTATCCTACAGATATGGCACCATCTACGGGAGAAGGGTCCATCTGCACTGCTTGGTTCTGTAAGCTGCACAGCTGGACACCTTCCATAAAGTCAATGGCAGAAACAGTAGCACCTCTCCCTGCTAGCCTAACAGGGGAAAGAGAAAATGGTGTACTCTAGTAGACACATAAAACATTCCGTTAAAACATATCAGAATTTATGGATATTTTCATATTCCTAAAGAAAATCTACATTAAAGAAAGAACATTGTGCTTAGTCTACAACAGAGGATGAACAGGGAGGAAAGTATTATTAGCATTTTATGCTTTCTTTTGCAAAGTCACTGTAGTAAATTTTCTCTAGGTTTGTATGCAGGCTTTTCCAGCTCAGAGCCAGAGGCTGCTTGCTCTAGGTGTGGACTGAGCCCATATATCAAAAGTTGTCAGGAAAGTAAAACTTCAAAATAATAATTCTTAAAGCAACAATTAAAAACGACAGAACAAAAAACTATACACATTTTTGAAGGAAATCAGTTAAAGTGAAAATGTGGCGATACTAAAAATCGTATTCATTTCCCAACCAATCCTACATAAAACTGTTTTCCAAAGTACTGGGAGTTTTTTGCAAGTGGGGGGAGAGGCTGCAGGGTTGGCCTCAATGAGAAGACACCAGAAGCTGTCTTGTGCCAGACACAGCTAGTTCTAGCCAGCTCCAACACAGCCACCGCAGGACACAGCTGAGCCCATCAGCCAAGCTGGCAGTGCCTCTGTGGAAACATATTTTAAAAAGGGTAAAAATGTCAGATAGGCTGAGGAGAGGAAAAGAAAGGAGAATGGAAACAGCAGTCTGAACATCATAGTTTAAGAAGGAGGAGAGCAGTAGTGTGAGCTCACACTGCAGCCTCTGGAGGACCCCGCACCACAGCAGCTGAATACGTCCTGAAGGAAAATGCAGCCTGGGGAGGATGAACTCTGTAGGAGCTTTTCCTAAAGGAACTGCAGCCTGTGAGGGGCACCCATGCTGGAGCAGAGGAAAAGTGTGAGGAGGAAGGAGTAGGAGAGGCAAGCTGTTATGAACTGACCACAACTCCCTTTCTCCATCCACCTGTGCCATGTGGCAGAGAGGAGGAGGAACAGTTGGGAACAAACGAGTAAAACCTTGTTAAAAGAGGGTGTGGGGGAAGGCATTGTTTTAGTTTGTCTTTGTGTCTCCCAATCCAAATCTATTTTTTCAATAACTTTTCAAAAAGCTGAATCTGTTTTGCCTGTGATGGTAACTGGTAAGGGATCTCCCCGTCTTTATCTCAACCCACAGACTTTTTCATCATGTTTTCTTCCCCGGCACTGTAAGTTAGCAGCTGGGTGGGCGTCTAGCAGGTCAACCCACCACATCACTGCAATATATTTCTGCATGCACAAACCACACCTGTAGTTATTGAAAAGTGACATTCAGGCTTCAGGGACCAGGCTGTACCTGTTCTTTCAGGACTATTCAAGAAAAAGACTTTTTCCTTGCACAGGAATACCTAGCAACATACCTCAAATTCTGTAAACCTTTCCTCTGAAGTGTTTTCTGCTACCTGCCAGCTTCCCATAAGGCACTGGTCACCTCATACAATGGATATCGGAGACTTTCAAAACTGCCACATGATTTCCTAAGATTTAGTTAGATGATGTGGGAGCAGAATGCACCTAATACCCAGGAAGACTGGAAAGTTACTACAATATCAGTGTTTCTTCTTCTGTAGAGAAAAGTGTGAATTCTGGAAAAAGGAACTATGTATCAACATTTTTTTTTGTTTTAATTTAACAGTCACAATAAATTTACTGTCTTCTTTCAGTGAAACATGCACAAAATTTGATACCTAAGTAATGCATTTCATATATATATATCTTTAAAGTGAGATAGTATGATAGAGTACAAAACAAACCACAGAGCTTTGCCTCACAAACAAAGAGTGAATACCATACTTGTTTTAAAGTAGGGGTATAATAATTCAAAAGTTTAAAATAAGAGTGAAAAACATTCCAAGGGTTATTTACTTTCACTTTAAAAATGCACTTTTCCTTTTTTTTTTTTTTTTTTTTTTTTTTTTCCCAGCCTAACTCCATCTACCTATGGTATTCAGTCAGTAATTTGGCTGAAGTTCTATAGAGTTTACATGACTTGAGTGTAATGTTTCATGGACCTTCAGAATTTTAAAAGCAAAGGTTTCTAGGACATCAGTTTGTTCACTTGTTCACTTAGGAGCCCTCAATACCTTTGAAATAACATAACACAGGGCATCCTGAGAGATATGTAAGTTATCATTGAGTAGCATTGCTCAAGATATGATGGTGCTTCAGAGATTAGGGTATTTATCTACAAAGACTCAATATTTAGTAGTATTTCCAAGTAACTGTTTTTAAATGAATAGAACATTTATGTGTCCAGATATGTAAAGACTAAACACTGGAAGAGAAACACTTTGAAAGTCCCATCATATATAGCCTTAGAATGACTGCTTAGAGCATTTTCCTGGTAGCTCTAAGGCTCTTTATCATCTGTTAGCCATCATATGCCTAAATGAATATCACAGAAATATCAAGAGCATTGGCAAAGCGAGTTTAAAACAAATGTTAGATGCCCAAAGACAATATTCATAAGCCTGAAAAGAGACGGTGAAATATACATGTTGTTACTATTAACTAAGCTTTCTGATATTTTCTAACAGCCTCCCACAAACAAAAGAGTTTGAAATGATCATACTGGCTGCAATATGGTGGCACAGTCAGGAACAGCATTTGGCTGATCCAAACTTTCTACCTCTTTTAAAGTATTTTTTCAAGATATTATGAATGTCATAAAATACGCATACCGGTGTTACACTAGCTCTAGAAATGTCTATTAAATTTTGGGAAAGGAAGGGATAAATCAATATTTCAAATACAGCAGAGATTTTTTTTATTATTATTATTTCTTCTCAGATACTGTACTAGCAGCAGCCAACATCCAACACAGAGAAGACTAGAAGCCAAGATATACTTTGTCATGAAAAATATTCAAAATACCTTGTACAAAGTCTTATCAAAAATCCATAGCATGGGACCAGCTCACTGGCAATGAAACACTGACTACATGCATGAGCATGAGGCCATTACTCCCCTTAAATCTCCTCAAACTGTAAGTCTAGGATTGGTTTTCCGTGGTTTGTAAGCTTGTATTGACTTTCTGAAAGGGGATAAATTTCTCCCTCATTGAACATCTCATGGTTTTCGTACTTGCTCATTAAAGTTAGTCTGAAGTTAGTAAATTATATGACACAATTTGTCTAAGAAATATTATATAAATAATATTTTTTCTGCGTTTACTTTTTTAAGCTTATCTAAGCTTTTCAGCTCTGAAGAGATGCTGAGGATAATGCCTGATATGGTGCTTTGGGACAAAAGGCAATTAGCATCACTCCGAAAAGGAAATTGATTTAACATTTGTGCAATCCTTAGCAAAGGGAAAACTGGAATTGCTAGCTTTGTATGGTACATGTTGCTATTTAAGTTTCCCCTGGATCAAACTGAGATAATAAATTCTCACTCTTCGTTATGTTTCTTTCACTTTGACAGACTTCATATACTTTTTTTTTTTTTTTCACAATAATTTGTTTAATTTGTTAAATAGATTTTTTTTCCTGTTAATGGAAAACCAATCACTAACCTTCTTGCCTCCTTCCCAAAACAAAATCTATATATTCACCTACTGTGCAGATAATGTAAATGGAAGAAAAATCTAAATGATCTGAGGAACATTCAATGTATTCTGGGGAGTTTGGAGATTAATTCTGGCTCTAGCTCATGCCCAATTTTGGGTTATTTTAGGTATCATGTTTATATCTTTGTCTTCAATATCAATTTTAAGGATATTAATTACTAGTAAGGAAGCCCTCCAGCTATATACTTTTACCTATCTCTGATATATCTAGATAAGTCTACATGATATCTGTTGGTAAATATTATGTATCTCTGTACAATTTATATGTATGATATATTTAGATTTAGGTACATAGACACATAAACTGGCATAATTTGAAGCCTCCAAGTAAAATAATAACTCAGCACTTCCTCTGAAAATCCTTTTCATTATTTAATTGTGGTTTGTGTTAAAAATTGCACCCCACCACAAGATTAAATTAGTCTAATTTCAATTTCTGATGTTTGTCTAGAAGATTGAGAAATCTTCTTCCCTGTTACAAGCTCTTTTTATTTTTATTTTTGTGTTTGTGTGTGCAAGTACCCATAGATAATGACTGACTTACTTAAACCTTTTTCCAATATTCTCAGTCCCTTAGAGTCTTAATATTCCAATGGTTGATTAGGTTATTAATTGCCTCTGAGATGTTTTTGTTCCCCTCCTTATAATTTCCTTCAGTAGCTCCATTCTGAGTCACAGAACAGAGCACAGGCTTTTAACAGTGGTCCTCTTAATGGTGTTCACAGTGGTGTGATCACTTCAACACGTTTGCTGTGTATCTTCCTTCTACATCCATGGATAAAAAGAAGACTCAAAGCCATAACTTGACAATGAGAAAGCTGTTCTCTCTACTGATTACTATGTTATCTTCTGAATCACTGTTTTTCAGGACAGTCATTCTCCCTTTCTGTAAGTATAGTCTGTGTTTCTGATTCCCAAATACATTTTTCTGTACTAAAACATATTTAATTGGATGTGATAATTTTAAGAAATTATTCAGATTGACTTATGACTGTAATCTGTCCTACTCTCTATTTACTACCCTCACCCTGCAAAAACTGGGAAAACTTAGCCAGTCAATGGAAACCCAGCCAGCTAATATTACATTTTGTCATTTGGAAAATTTATAATGCTATCAAACAAGACAAGGGCAAGGACAAATGTTTGGTAAGTACTGCTAAGCATTTCCTCACTCATTCTTTCTTAGGTTTCATGTCCATCGAAATGGCAGCTTTTCAATTCATTTAATATCAACCCTCCACTTGCTACTTCAAATCAAGATCTCATGATTTTAAGTCCCATGAACTTAACCACTAAAGAAATACATTTTTCATTAGAATTGTTTTTATAATTCTAACTTGTAAGATTGTCAATGAAAGATAACAAGTCTGGGTAACTAGACCTAGGCTTCGTAAAAGAAGAATTCTTCAAAATTGCAGAATATCAAGCCTCTAATTCTTTGCTACCTGGGTATCCAGTTAACCTCTCTAATATATTAAACCATATTGATGTCAGGCTAATCTATACTAATTTTTATCTCTCTGTACTTTTACCATTTCTTTAGTTATCTGCACATCAGTCTGATCCATGTTAATTTTTAAAAAGTGATCAACTGATTTAAACAGATTTTAACACAAATAGATGTCTCAAAGATATTAAGTTCTGTTAAACAGGGGGAAAACAACATCTAGAGAATGGTCCAAATAAGCATTCCCACTGAAAGGAAGACTACAGGCATTTTTGTGACTGAATTTCAGGCATTTTTGTGACTTTAGGCATTTTTATTCCAAGAGCAGGGGACCAATTAGTGCGTGGACGTGTGCCTGGCAGCTGGCAAATCCACATCGATATGTCTTTGAGCTAACATCAGCAGATACCGAATTTTACACAGCCAAACCCAGAGTCTTGAGAGAGAACTGGAAACAAGGCAGGGATTGAACAGTACAGTGTGGCAATCCAAGGGATCTTAGTAAAAAATGATGTAATTTGAGGGCAGTGGTTAAGGATATAGTGGGTGTAGGAGATACTGTGAGAGACAACTATGAGGACATTATGTGTTTATTACTACAGTAGGGATAGAAAGAAACCAGTAGGAATCTTTATTTTTTCTTCATTATTTTTGCTGCTTGAAGAACCTATGAAATTATATTAATAGGCACCCTGCTCTTCTGGAATTTATGTGCTTCTCCAAAATCTTATTAACAATGAATGCTCCAGTCTATATACAACTAAAACAGGATCATAGAAGCTGGAGACAGTATAGCTCTGGCTAAGAATAGGGAAAAAAAGAAAAAGAAAAAGAAAAAGAAAAAGAAAAAGAAAAAGAAAAAGAAAAAGAAAAAAAGAAAAAGAAAAAAAGAAAAAGAAAAAGGAAAAAGAAAAAAGAGGGCTCTGTAACTGCTGTAACTGGAAATCAAAGTCTCTCCAGCCAATTAAAAATATAGTTATTCCTTGGAAAACAGGAAAAAAATAGCCTTCTTAGCCATGCCACAGCTGCCAAATAAAGAATGAGAGTCATCACTGTAAAAATCAAACATCATACTTCAGGTAACATAGAAATATAATCTGTATGATTATAGATTGTCCCTAATTTTTTTTTGTGTTATGATAGCCATAATAAGCTATTGTGATGGTTTCGCTCGGGTGGGTGACCGAGCTCCACCACAACCGCT